>NC_073397.1:33420758-33530758 GCF_028641065.1 Leucoraja erinaceus
CATTGCAGGTCGCCGAAAATTTTCAACGTTGAAAATCCAGCGGTGACCAGAACAAGGTACGACTCTTTGGGCGACTACTCACGACCGTACAGGCTTCACCCCGCGACATGTCGCCTGTATGGTCGTCAGTCGTCTCCTCAGTCGCCCAAAGAGTTGTACCTTGTTCTGGTCGCCGCTGGATTTTCAACATGTTGAACATTTTCGGCGACCTGCAACGACCTATGACGGGTGCCGGCAGTGGCGGATAAAAGTCTCGTAAGCGGGACAGGGCCATAAAGCTACAAAGTGGACGTTTCACTTCATTTAAACCATCATGCAATGAAGATGCCTCAACAGTAACTGGGAATAATATTTCAGAATAACCCTTCTTTAAATATAAATCATTGCGATATTGTAGGTGAAATAATTGATAGGTGCAGCATGGACAGGCCATTCGGCCCAACGAGACCATGCCACCCATTGATCATCCCTTCATACTAGTTCTATGTTATTCCACTTTCTCATCCACTCCCTATACACCAGGCCAACTAATCTATCAACCTGCATGTCTTTGGGATGTGGGAGGAAACTAGAGCACCAGGAGGAAACCTCATGCAGTCACGGGGAGAACGTGCCAACCCCACACAGACAGCACACGAGGTCGGGATCAAACCCGGATCTCTGGCGGTCCACAAATGTCTCCACATGTTATGCTGCTGCAAGTAAGAATTTCAATGATCAGTTTTTGTTATATACGACATATCGGGCGGCATGGTGGCACAGCGGTAGAGTTGCTGCCTTACAGTGACAGAGACCCGGGTTGAATCTGATTGTGGGTGCTGTCTTTACGGAGTTTGTACGTTCTCCCCGTGAGCATGTGGGTTTTCTGCGGGTGCTCTGGTTTCCTACCACATTCCAAAGACTTGCAGGTTTTAGGTTAATTGGCTTCTGCAAAATTGTAAATTGTCCCCAGTGTGCAGGATAGGATACGGGTGATCGCTGATTGGTGCGGACTCTGTGGGCTGAAGGGCCTGTTTCTGAACGCTGTATCTCCAAATTCTAAGGACAATTAAACATTCTGGACATTCCCTCGATCTCCATTCCCTTTGTCCTGTTTTCACACCCGACACTTCCTTACCTCCCTGTCCCCCGACACCAGTCTGAAGAAGGGTCTCGACCCAAAACATCACCCATTCCTTCTCTCCAGAGATGCTGCCTGTCCCGCTGAGTTACTCCAGCATTTTGTGCCTATCTTCGGTTTAAACCAGCGCCTGCAGTTCCTCCCTAAACATTCTTGACTCTCGACTCAGAACTGCAGCTCACGTTCGGCTGAGGAATTGTAACAGAAGTGTACGTACCTGCTGAAGGCTTCACTCGGACTTTGTAGCCCTGTTTGTTTCCATCCACTTCTTTCCATTTCATCTGAAGTCTGTCCTCAGACAGAACGCTTAATTTCAATCGACCTGGTTGCAAAAGCACAAAAAGGTCATGTACAAAAATGTGACCTCAGAAATGGATCTCTCAGAAAATACACAGGGCTTCCCTGAAAAACAGAATTCCATTTTAACAATACACTAGGTTAAATAGAATGCAATAGGTTAACCTATGATGAGCATTTGTCGACACTGGGCCTGTACTCGCTGGAATTTAGAAGAATGAGGAGGGGGAGAACCTCATTGAAATGTACAGAATAGTGAAAGACTTGGATAGAGTGGATGTGGAGAGGATGTTTCCACTAGTGGGAGAGTCTTGGACTAGAGGTCATAGCCTCAGAATTAAAGGACGTTCTTTTAGGAAGGAGGAGGAGAAATGTCTTTAGTCATAGGGCAGTGAATCTGTGGAATTGTTTGCTATAGAAGGCTGTGAAGGCCAAGTCAGTGGATATTTTTAAAGCAGAGATAGATAGATTCTTAATTAGTACAGGTGTCAGAGGTTATGGAGAGAAGGCAGGAGAATGGGGTTAGGAGGCAGAGATAGATCAGCCATGATTGAATGGCGATGTAGACTTGATGGGCCGAATGGTAATTCTACTCCCATTAGTTATGACCATCAAATTGTAGCCCAAGGTGACCTGACCAGTTCATGTTCAAAAAAGATGTTAAAATACTGTAAAGCTTAAAGGGCCTGTCCCACTTTCATGACCTCTGCTGAGTTTGCCCTTGGTTCATACTCGCAGCATGGTCATCACAAGGTCGTAAGAGGTCGTGATGCTGGTCGTAGGTACACATGGCATCAAGTAGGTCGGGGCATTTTTTCAAGCCTGATGAAAAATGTCCACGAGTTAAAAAGGTTGTGAATTAGGCTGTAAAAGTGGGACAGGCCCTTTAGGGTGACACAGTAGCACAGCGGTGGAGTTGCTGCCTAACAGCGCCAGAGACGTGGGCTCGATCCCGACTACGGGTACTGCCTGTGTGGAGTTTGCACGTTCTCCCTCTGATCGGGTGGGTTTTCTCCGGGTGCTCCGGTTTCCTCCCACACTCCAAAGACGTGCTATTTGGGAGGTTAATTATCTTCTGCAAATACCCCCTAATGTGTAGGGAGTGGATAAGAATGTGGGATAACACAGAACTAGCGTAGTGGCCAGAATAGCGTCAACCAGCGACACATTAGGACGTCCACCTACGACAATCTACGTCCACCCGCGACAAGCTATGACAAGCAACGACCCTGTCGGCAACAACTGAAGACAATTCAGTCGCTGGTACCTGTCGCCAGTTGACGTAGGTAGTCGCCAATGGAATTCCCCGAAGTCAGCACCCAGCGACAACCTACATCATCCTGGCGACAGCACCAACATCAGCAGAAGACAAGCTACGACAAGCCCACAGTCACCGACTGTCGCTGAAATGTTGTGAACATTTCAAAATCCAGCCGCGATCAGAAAAACACTACGACACTTTGGGCGACTGAGGAGACGATTCACGACCATACAGGCGACACCCCGGCAACCATGTGACGACAGCCTGTAGTGGCCTAAAAAAAAAAAAAAAATTGCCTAAGTGGGATAAGCCCTTTACGTTTTAGAGGCTTTTGGATAGGCACTTGGGTATGGCAGGATGTGGATCTAGTGCATAAGATTAGTTGATCTTGGCATCATGTTTAAACAGACACAGTGGGCCAAAGACCCCGTTCCTGCGCTGTTCTATGTTCTATGATTACTCTACCTGCCACCGATAGACCTGTTAGTTCCAATATCTTCTGTACCACAGTGTCTGTATTCTCATTGCTGTTCTGTACCAACCGAATAAGTCAAAGCCCCACACAGCATAATACAGTATTGTTGATAACAATACCATCTTTATACTGGCTCATTGCAACAAATAACATCAATTTCGACTCAATGTAACAGCTGCAGAGGCGGAAATAGTCTCCCAGTGACAATTACAATAAGGATCTGAGATGAAGACTTTCACCCCTACATCGGCTAATGTAACTATCTCTTGTTACTGAATTAGTCTATTCACTCTATGCAGTCCCGAGTAGCAAGAAGTGGGCGACACGGTGGCGCAGCGGTAGAGCTGCTGCCTTACAGCGCCAGAGACCCGGGTTCTAACCCGACTACGGGTAGGGAGTTTGTACGTTCTCCCCGTGACCGGCGTAGGTTTTCTCCGAGATCTTTGGTTTCCTCCCACTCTCTAAAGACGTACAGGTTTGTAGGCTAATTGGCTTGGTATAAATGTAACTTGTCCCGAGGCGTGTAGGGTTGTGTTAATGTGCGGGGATCGCTGGTCGGTGCGGACTCGGTGGGCCGAAGTGCCTGTTTCCACGCTGTATCTCAGGGGGAAACTAAACTACTCCATACTGCAACTGTAATCCATCAATCCCTCGGAAAAGATAATAAATTTTACTTCGGAGTCACGTGAGTGATTCCGTGAAGATCCCAGCCCAGTGCGCATGTGCGGCATAATCGCACAGCTGTGCAGAACGCGGCCAGCGGGAGTCGGCAGCTCCCGCATCCAAGGGGCACTGGCTGAATGCCAAGGGAGCTGACACTCCTACCCCAGTGCTATTGCACTAGCCATCTCCCTTGACGAGGGATTGATGCAACAGCGGAGTTTGAGCTATGCCTCCTCCAATTTATAGCACACCCTTTTGCTCCCTCTTTTGAGGCTAGCTAAGGAGGCCAGGGCTGGGCTGGCTTAAACGCTGGGCAGGCGGACGAGAACAGCAGTATGCCAGGGGAGCAGGATCAGGAAGAGCTACTGGGTGTCGTGGGCCACTACATGGCTCCTCCACGCGACCATCTTCCCAACAAAGCCCTGCAGGAGCAGGCCTTTCCAGAGGCAAATCTGCAGGCAGCTGGGTCAGCAGACTTGCAGACAAGCAGCGAATTCTGAAGCTCCTAACAGAAGGGTCAAGATGTTACCGCCTTTGCTCGTTTTTCCACGGATTATACTCTCCTGGCAGGCGAGACGCCATGATCACCAAGGTGGTTCTCCCAGGATGAGACTATCCCATTGCACTACCAGGGTGCTGACCCCTAAGATGTTCCCAAATTTGGGATACTCGACTGAACAATGGTGCATATAGACCTGCCCGCAACCCCAAATATACGGGGCTATGCAAACCGCTGCTGCGGGAAGAGAGGCAGCTAAACCTGTGCGCCTCATGAGGGCAGGCCATGGAACGAGCAGGACATCGCATCCAACACCCAGCTGGCAGCACCCCTCGGCATCCACCAGCAATATCAAACAAGGACTGGTGAAAGCCTGGCGACCGCTTCACATTACCCCCAAAGTTCTTTTTAGACAGGGGCCCAGAGCGGAGCCGTGGGAAAATGCGCCGCCCCACCGACAGCACCAGCATACCAGCAAACTAGGCCTTCATGAAAAAAAACAATAAACATGGAGGTAGGTAGTCTGGTTCCTCCCAGTTTACACTAAATAAGGGTGTTCTACTAACTGCAGGGGGGGGGGGGGGGGGGGGGGGGGCATTTACACTTGTTGATAAAGCATGGGATGATGTCAAAAATAACTAAAATATACTCAACAGTATTAGAGGATATTACCGCCAGTTCAGCAATGCGCCCAAAGGGCATTTTCTCCCTCTAAGAAAAGAGAAGTGAGAAGGTCAAGCTGAACTAGAAAGGCTCATTACTAAACGGATCATGGGAGTAAACATGAACCATTGGAATTTGTATCGAATATATTCACAAAAACTACAAAAGATGGTGAATGTAGCATCATCATTGATCTAATATCACTAAATAAATCTGTTGAGTATATACACTTTAAGATGGAGACGGGTTTTTGTCACTGCCAGACATCTGATCTCCCAAGGATACCTATGGGGAGCATTGATATGGAAGATGCTAACTATCTTATACCCATACACTAGGATCATTATAGATACCTAAAAAATTTTACCTGGATAATGGATATCCCGGTTAGGGCAACCATGGGAGCATAGAGCATTCCCTATGGTCTAACCTCAGCCCTAAACTATTATAAATATTAAAAACGGCCATGAAAATATTAAGAAAACAAGCATAATCATGGCATATATTGGATGATATCCTCATATTAGGGGAAACAAAGGAATTAGCTGTGGCAGCAGTTCTAGCTACGAAACAGCTCCCTAAAGCTCTGAGGTTTATCCCACGCCCAGATAAACCAGAATTGAAGCGTTAACTACCAAGGATTATCTGGGCTTCAATAATAATTCCGTCCATATGACTGTTACTTTGCCAAGGTACTTGGGTCACTATAATCAAATCATGAATGTACCCACTGAAGCTATATCACAATTAAGGTGGTGGGCAGACATATATTTGGCATAGTTTTCAGCCCTATTATCATCACCAATCCCAACTTGGTTATTAAAAACCGATGCCAGTACTTTAGGCTGGGGAGCAACTAAACTCCATATCCAGCACAGGTAACAGATGGACCAATTCACAAACATCGTTACTACACATACCGGGCATCAACTACTTGGGATTGGTGATCGCCTATTGGGCTAAAAAGCATATGCATCTCAAATGCAGCACGTACATATGTGGTTACGGATTGATAATACTATGGTGGTGGCTTATATCAACCATATGGGGAGCATAATAATCATTATTGTGCAACAAATTGGTCAAACAAATCTGACAATGGTGTGTCAAAAGACATTTTAACTATCAGCTGCCTATGTCCTAGGAAGCTAGAACAAAGTGGGAGACACCATGTCACGGGGTAAAATTTATGATTACATTGAATAGATGTCAAACCCAAAATATCTGCTAAAGGTATTAAGCAGTTTGAAAGCCAGATATCAATTTGGTTGCACAAGACGGAATCGCCAGTAACCTATGTATGTGACTTAGGAACCAGATTAGAGGCAGCAGCGATAGATGCCTACACGCTGGAAGGGGGAATTTCTGCTTTGCCTTCCTCCCTTCTGCCTCATCAGACAGGCACTTCGCAATACAGATGGGATCTGTCTCCGAGATATTGAACGTGCCCGACCGGCCTACACAGCCATGGTTCCCAGTTCATCACGACACGGTGGGCGAGTCACCTATGGATTTCCCTAGTGGACCTTGGTTGCTGACTCAACCCAGTATCAGGCACAAGCCACCCATGCCAGGGAAACATCAAACTCCTGGGTGCAGGGTTTGAATAGACCTTACCAGGGACTGGGATTATCCAAAGGAACCATTACCACCATGTCGGCATCCCTGCAAACAGTCACTAAAAGCTAACATGGGTAAAATACTGCCACGACGCAGGGACAACGAACTATTCAACCACTGACGTATTGGAGTTCCTGGAACATCTACACCATGACTAAAAGGTGAGTTACAGTGCCGTAAATACAGCATGGAGCGCCTTGTCTGCTTATCTAAAACAGCACGTCAGCAGAGCATGGGATCCCATATCTCAGAGAATGGCACCAGCCAGATCCCTCAGCTTGCTCAATCTATGTTAAAAACGCTCATGCTTATGGCTCTCGTACACGCTCACAGAGTCCAGTCACTCCATAAGACTAGACTGGATAACATGGTGATTACCCCAGACGCATCACGTTCATATTCTAGGTCTGGTAAAATCTAACTCGCAGGTATATGGGACTAGGCGAGATTATGAGTTCGGCACGGACTAGTAGGGTCGAGATCGCCTGTGTTTTCCGTGCTGTAATCGTTATATGGCTATATGGACCAGGAACGCCCAATTCACTGGTGGGATTCCGGGCCTACCCACCAGAGTCCAGGTTGAGTGTGGTGACCCATCTACTACTATATATAGACACAACCCACAATCTTAGAGGGAGAGGAAAGCCTATGGGTCAACCACAGAAACCCCAAGACGGGGTACGAGCCAAACCACTCCAAGGTGGCTCAAACAGGTACTGAAAGCTGCCGGAATAGATAATAATACATTTTAATCCCATTCCACTAGGGCAGCATTGGTATCAGCGGCTGAACGAATGGACATCCCGGTTGACCACATTCTCAATACGGCAGAATGGTCAAGGGAACGACGTTCAGAACATTTTTTATTATAAACCGTTGATAAACCTGATTTAATTGCAGGAAGAATATTACAAACTGCAATATTAATTTAAGCTCAGGGGAGCTCTTTATGTTGTTATTGTTAACAAATACCTTTCTGTTTCTTGTGAAAGCAGATCCACTGGTTGATTACGATAACACTTCCTCCCTCAAAAACTTCGGCAGTGAGTGAAATAAAAACTGTTACACGGTTTGAAATCACAGACCTTTGAAGTCTTCACGGAATCACTCACGTGACTCCGAAGTAAAATAGTAAGATTAAACGAGTACTTACCAGTATGAAGTTTGATCTGTATTTTATGAGGAGTTACGGTGAGGTATTACGTGCCCGCCGCTCCCACCCTCAATATATAGATCAAACTAATAAACTGATGTCTCATGATCTTTACTATCTTACTTCAAATATTGTGTCTATCCTGTGATTTCACACCGCTGCTTCGAAGTATGCCGCACATGCGCACTGGGCTGGGATCTTCACGTAATACCTCACCGTAACTCCTCATAAAATACAGATCAAACTTCATACTGGTAAGTACTCGTTTAATCTTACTATTAAATATTAAAAATTGGACAGTGTCGAGTGAAACTGACTGAAAAGGTTTTCCAATGACTTACTGAAGATATATCAGGAAGTTTGACAAGACGTTTTTCACACAGCAATGCTGTACAGTTCTGAGAGGATAATTGTTAATGGGAATTGAGGATGCAAGGATTTACAGTGGGTCAGTTGATATAAAAATGCTTTGTTCCTGTGTTCATAGTAGCAATGAATACTGAATTGAGTGGATAATTAGCAACTGCCGGTATTTATATATTTTTTAAAAACCCTATTATCTATAACTATAACTCACATTTTATTCGGACAATAATGCAACTCAGTTTCCTTATTTCCTGAAAAACACCCATTAAACTTTTAAATGGCAGATTGAAAGCAAAGGCCACAAAGACGGGTTCATGTTGCAGACATAAATACACAGTTGTTCTGTGCATGAATACGGAAATTGGCGTGAGATTCACTGGCTCGGAGGGCAGCCGAGAATATTGCACACATATTAAGGACACTTGATGTTATTCAATTCTAACATACTAAAATTGTTAGTAGGATACCATTAGCCAAATGCTTTGACAACCGTCTAAATAATTCAAGTGATAAGATCCGAACGTTTGTTGTAGGCAATAGTCGCATCTGCAGAAGTTCACACTCATTGGTATTTGGTGAAAGTAAAGAATAAAGTTCACAGTTTCACTTTCTGGAGTTATTTAACGTTAAGTCACTCATCGGATAGCCAGAAGTTGATAAAGAAACGGAAGGCACTCGAAATAGCACAGGATGGCACACCATTGGCCCCCTGGGTGGGGGACAGAACTAGTAGATGGGTAATTATTGGTTGGGGTGAACTAGGTCGGCCAGTGACCACCACATACACCAGCACTATCTCACACACCAGAGCCAATTTACATTTTTTGCAAGAAGCCAATTAACCTGCAAACCTGCACGTCTTCGGAATGTGGGAGGGAACTGGAGCACCTGGAGAAAACCCACGCGGTCACAGGGAGAAAGTGCAAACTCTGTACAGGCAGCACCCGTGGTCAGCCTCAAACCCAGTTCTCTGGTGCTGTGAGGTAGCAGCTCTACCGCTGCACAGTACCCAATACCAAAAAATATTATAGAATACAATCGAAAAATAAATACCATCTAAGGGTCAAACGCTGTTTGTCTCTCCACATATACTGACTGATCATGTGTGTATTTCAATCCATCTGGCCCCTATTTACCCTGTACAAAATATTAAGTCTGTGCCATAAGTTCCCCCTTTTCAGCCAAACCAGTTATAAATGTACTTGTTTATATAACACTGAGCCTTCAGACTTTACTTTAGACTTTAGATATACAGTGTGGAAACAGGCCCTTTGGCCCACCGAGTCCGTGCTGACTAATAAATGCAATCTGCTGGAGGAACTCAGTGGGTCGAGACACATCTGTGGAAGGAAATGGATGTTTTGGGTCGGGTGGATGTTAATTTGTGTTTATTGTATGTTTTGTTATTTATTATTATATGTATGACTGCAGGCAACGAAAGTTTGTTCAGACCGAAAGGTCTGAATGACAAATAAAGAAATCCAATCCAATTCATTGGGGTGAGAGAGGGGAGGGTCGGCATGGAGGCGCGGCAGTAGAGTTGCCGCCTTTCAGCGCCAGAGATCCGGGTTCAATCCTGACCTTGGGTGCTTGTCTGTACCGAGTTTGGACGTTCTTCCTACGACCACATGGGTTTTCACCAGTTTCCTCACACATGCCAAAGACGTACAGGTTTGTACGTTTAATTGTGAATTAGCCTTGGGGTGTAGGATAGTGCTCGAGAACGGGGTGATTGTTGGTCAGCACAGACTCGATGGGCCAAAGGGCCTGTTTCCACACTGTATATCTAAAGACTAAAGTAACATCTGAAGTCTAAAGGCTCATTGTTATAATAAACAAGTACATTGATGAATGGTTTGGCTGAAAAGGGGGAAACTTATGGCACAGACTTATAACGTTCAGATAATCACAGTTAAAACTGGGGTTTGCGAATTCACGAGGGAGAGTTTTTCTCATTAACTTCCCTTTAGATAATCAAAAATAAATACCTTGTGCTTCTGTTTGGGTGAGCAGGTGAAGTGCCGCCATTGTAAAGGCTAGGATACCGTTAGTTCGTGTAGTCATGGCTAACTCGGGAAAGACCACAGATCCTAGCAATAAAAAATAATACACACAGGATCACATTTCATTCACCATTAATTTACTCAAGTGAACATCATCTAAATTATTGAAACATAAAAGAAATTAATATAAATACAAGTTGAGCTTTCATGTCAAGCTGGAAAGGGTAGGAATAGATTTATGAGGATGTTGCCAGGACTTGATGGCTTAAACTATGAGCAAGGTTTAGTTTAGAGATACAGCACAGAAACAGGCCCTTCGGCCCACCGAGTCCACACTGACCAGCGATCCCCGCACATTAACACTATCTTACACACACTAGGGACAATTTACACTTTAAACAAGCCAACTAACCAACATGCTTGTACGTCTTTGGAGTGTGGGAGGAAACCGAAGACCTCGGAGGAAAACCCACGCAGGTCACGGGGAGAACGTACAAACTCCACACAGACAGCACCCGTAGTCAGGATCGAACCATGCATCTCAGGCGCTGCAAGCGCTGAAAGGCAGCAACTCTGCGTACCGCTGCGCCACCGTGCCACCCTTGAAACCCATTTATCCGGCTATTCCCACAACAGCCATCATTTCATCCCTTCTGTTCCTCCCACACACTGGAGAGTCTTGGAACGTTTTAATACATTGAAGTCTTTGGTGAAATATTACCGCACATATAAATTAAAAGTACTGATAAAAAAAATAAAAGATTGCAAACCACTAAATTAAAAACAAAGGGATTTAGAAGTTTAAGAAAGAACTGCTGATGCTGGAAAAATCGAAGATAGACAAAAAATGCTGGAGAAACTCAGCAGGTGAGGCAGCATCTATGGAAAGGAATTGGCGACGTTTTGGGTCGAGACCCTTCTTCAGACTGATGCCTGATTTTTATGGATATAGATTTTGGATATAGCGGGCTCGAAGGGCCAAATGGCTTACTCCTGCACCTATTTTTCTATGTTTCTAGTGGCTATATTAGCGAGTTGCTTTCCTTCGCAATATCGTGGCAATGATTGAGTGACCTGTACAGGATGCTGGAGTAACTCAATGGGACAGGCAGCATCTCTGGAGAGAAGGAATGGGCGACTTTTCAGGTCAAGACCCTTCTTCAAACCCCTCTCGCCCTGAAATGTCACCCATTCCCTCTCTCCAGAGATGCTGCCCGTCCCACTGAGTTACTCCAGCATTTTGCGTTTATCTTCAGTGTAAACCAGCATCTGCAGTTCCTTTCTACACATTGAGTAACGCGTGTTGGTTGACATTTTATCTCCCATTACCTAGATAGCGGAGTCATGGGATATGGGAAGAAGGCAGGAACAGAGTACTGATTGTGGATGATCAGCCATGATCACATTGAATGACTCGAAGGGCCGAATGGCCTACTTCAACACCCCAAAACTTGCCCATCTTGATTTTCTGCAAATAAGTTCCAAGTAGCGATGGCTTTGGGTGTTGAAATCACTTGCCCTTTCATCTCCTCTCATTTCTCAGATTAATATCAGAGTAATGCATCATGTTAATTAACATCAAAAAAAATGTACCCTGTTCTCTACCAGTAAGAAACTTCTTCAAAATATTAGGCTGAGGATAGTTTTCCTCTGAACCCTTTCATTGACTAATTATTCTTGCACAATAATCAATGGTCATTGTTTTAACGCTCATGTGAATATTAAGCGTTGATGGTCCAGACACAATGAAGGACGTTTTTGAAGAACTAGGATCATGTTAGTTCAAATTTTTTTCTTTATCATTTTTGATTCATGAATTGCGACTTGCTGTATGTTCTTTTAACGTGATGAAAATGGATTAGATTTCTGGATTAGATTGATCAAACATGGACAACCCCCCTGTTAATAGGACTTTTAAATCAGTTCAGTGAACTGTGAGGTGTGGTTGTGTAGGCTGGAACTGCAGATGCTGGTTTAAACTGAAGATAGATGCAAAAAAACTGGAGTGACTTTAGTCAGAGGGTGGCGACCCTGTGGAATTCATTGCCACAGAAGGGTTTGGAGGACAAGTCAGTGGATATTGTTAAGGCAGAGATGGCTAGATTCTTGATTAGTACGGGTGTCAGGGGTTATGGGGAGAAGGCAGGAGAATGGGGTTGGGAGGGAGAGATAGATCAGCCCTGAATGAATGGCGGAGTAAACTTGATGGGCTGAATGGCCTAATTCTGCACCTATCACATGATCTCCGCCGGTCAAGCAGCATCTCTGGAGAAAAGGGAGAGGTGACGTTTCGGGTCGAGACCCTTCTTCAGACTGGGACTTGGGGGAAAGGGAAAGTAGAGATGTAGATGGTGATGTGTAGCGATATAGAACAGCAGTGTTGAATTGTGGAAGGGGTAAGCTCACCCATGAAGATACTCAACATTCCTAACCTCGAGAAGGGATGGATGGATGATCAACCAAGTCTCCCATTAGAATTCAGTGGTTCCCAACCTTTTTTTGGCCATGCCCCACCTAATCACCTCTAAAATCCTGATGCCCCCCCCATGTGGTGATATATAATTCTTATCATTTAAAAAGTGAACTCCGTTTCAGCTGAAGAAGCTTAAAACGCCAATACCTTGGTTGTAATAACTACACAATAAAGACCTTTTTTACCCCCAAAAAATTATTTACTCAAAATAACATCTGAAACATAAACTACATGTTTACCTGATGGAAAATCCTAAAAAATAAAAATCGAAAATTTGGACCCAGACCTCCTCAGTCGCGCTCAATATGCCCCACGTTGGGAACCACTGCATTAGATGCTATCAACGCTACACCTGCATAGGGTCAGACTTCCGCCCCCCCCCCCCCCCCCCCCCCCCCCCCCCCCCCCCTCCTCCAGTTAAACTCTCAGCTTTCACTGAATAAACCCTAACCCTACCTGACTTCAAACAAGAGTGGTAGCTGTGGGCCAGGGACATAAAGGTTGTTCAAAGTCTTTGAACAATACGTCGTAAATCATGCGGACAGAAGGGATAGAAAGATAACAGCTGGTAAAGATTTATGGCATATTGCAGCACATTGATTGAGTAGTTTCTGCATCAGTACAAAGCTTTATTCTGTGAATGGGATAGACACGAGGGTGTATTAAATGTTTGTAGGTAGACAAAAATGCTGGAGAAACTCAGCGGGTGCAGCAGCATCTATGGAGCGAAGAAAATAGGCAACGTTTCGGGACGAAACCCAAAGGAAATAGGCAACGTTTCGGGTCGAAACCCGAAGGGTTTCGGGACGAAACGTTGCCCATTTCCTTCGCTCCATAGATGCTGCTGCACCCGCTGAGTTCCTCCAGCACTTTTGTCAACCTTCGATTTTCCAGCATCTGCAGCTCCTTCTTAAACATTGAACGTCTGTACGTTTTAGACTAGAGACACAGCGTGGGAACAGCCCCCGCACTTCACCGAGTCCCCGCCCACCAGCGATCACCCCACTATCCTACACACGAGGGACAATTTGCCGTTTTTACCAATGCAAATTAACCTACAGGCCCGCACGTCTTTAGAGCGTGCGAAAACCCACACGGTCACGGGGAGAGCGTACAAACTTCATACAGGCAGCACCCGTCGTCAGGATCGAACCCGGGTCTCTGGCGCTGTAAGGCAGCAACTCCACCGCTGTTCCACCATACTGCTCCCGTTATCCTCTATCTGTGCACTGCAGTCGTCCCCCCGAGATCTTCGGTTTCCTCCCACACTCCAACGATGTACAGGTTTGTAGGTTAGTCGGCTTGGTATAAGTGTAAATCGTTCTCTGTGTGTGAGTGTGAGTGTGTGTGTGTGTGTGAGTGTGTGCGTGTGTGTGAGTGTGTGTGAGTGTGTGAGTGTGTGTGAGTGAGTGTGTGAGTGTGTGTGAGTGTGTGAGTGTGTGTGATTGTGTGTGTGTGTGTGTGTGTGTGTGAGTGTGTGCGTGTGAGTGTGTGTGTGTGAGTGTGAGTGTGAGTGTGTGAGTGTGTGTGAGTGTGAGAGTGTGTGTGTGTGTGTGTGTGAGCGAGTGTGTGTGAGTGTGTGTGTGCCGTTAATGCACGGGGATCGCTGGCCGGTGTGGACACGGTGGGCCACGCTATATCTCTAAACTAAAGCTTGTACCCTTTAGACCAAGGGTTCCCAACCTGGGGTAAAGTACCCCCAGGGGGGTAAATTACATCCACCCAGGAGGGCCCTTGTGGCTAAAGGGATCAGTGGGTATGGAGAGAAGGCAGGTACGGGATACTGAGTTGGATGATCAGCCATGATCATATTGAATGGCGGTGCAGGCTTGAAGGGACAAATGTCCTACTCCTGCACCTATTTTCTATCTTTCTATTCTGGATTTGTACACATTTCGTCTCATTGACAGATGGTGTTAACGATAGCAGAGTCAGGGGATATGCGGAGAAGGCAGGAACGGGGTACTGATTGGGGATGACCAGCCATGATCACATTGAATGGCGGTGCTGGCTCGAAGGGCCGAATGGCCTACTCCTGCACCTATTGTCTATGGTTTGGTTCTGGTATACCGATATCTGTTCATCATTAGTTGTTCATAAATAAGTGAAGTAACATCGTTATGTGCCATTAAAGTTGCCAGGGGTAAACGGGACACAAACATTTGCCAACCCCTGCTTTACACTGAAGAGAGACATGCGTATTTAGCATAGTTTGTGTCATTCACTTTTTCTGGTGTAGCCGCTAAAAATTCCTGCCATTTCATGAGGAAGGGAAGATGTTTTTGGTGAGTGTTTAACAGCAGAGCAAGGGGCAGCTCATCAGACCAGCCTCTCCCACTCACCATCTCCTCAGGCACCTGGGCCGACCCGTTGCAAAGTTAATGGGAGTTTGATTTATGATGTGCTTGGAGCGACCTCTCTACAAGGTGGGTCATTGGGCCCGTTAAGGAACGTGCTCCATTTGAAACGCTCTCAGTGTTGATTCCAGAATAACTTCGTCAGAAATAAACCTTAGTAAACTTAGAGATCTACCGATCCCAATCACAGCATGTTCCTGCTTGTGCCTCTTAATTACATCTAAACTATGTGCCCAAGTCAAACTTACATGATGATAGAGAAAAAAAAATTGGACAAGGTTCCAAATCGAAATAATAGTTGCTTTGTCTTTCTGCGACTGGCATTTATGTTTTAACAACACGGGTTAGATATCTCAAAAGGACACAAAGTGGATAGGTGATGTTTCAGGTCGAGACCCTTCTTCAGACATAGTCGTCAGAAGATAGTCTTCTTCAGAAGATAGTCGTTCACTCATGGACGTGGATAGGTGATGTTTCAGGTCGAGACCCTTCTTCAGACATAGTCGTCAGAAGATAGTCTTCTTCAGAAGATAGTCGTTCACTCATGATGTCTGCTGTGGAATATTTCTTCACAGTGGGGAAGATAATAGGGTACAGTGTACGCCCGCCTCGCTCTCTCTAGTCATTCCCTCAGTAGGCACCTTCGATTAAACCTGTCCCTATCCATCTCCAAATTCTAATTATTATTTCTAAAGAGACCGTTAATTAAGATGGAATTTAACTCAGACTGATAGCTGCACGATTGTTTGGTTTTAAGAATAAGGGGCAAGCCATTTAGAACGGAGGCTAGGAAACACTTTTTCCACACAGAGAGTTGTGAGTCTGTGGAATTCTCTGCCTCAGAGTGCAGCGGAGGCCGGCTCTTTCAAGAGAGAGCTAGATAGGGCTCTTAAAGATAGCGGAGTCAGGGGATATGGGGAGAAGGTAGGAACGGGTTACCATGATCACATTGAATGGCAGTGCTGGCTCGAAGGGCCGAATAGCCTACTGCTGCACCTATTGCCCATTGTTGAGAGAACCTAACACAACCGTAATCATTAACACAGACGGCTGTGGAGGCCAAGTCATTGGGTATTTTTAATGGGGTGATTGGCCAGATTCTTGATTAGTACGGGCGTCAGGGGTTATGGGGAGAAGGCAGGAGAATAGGGTTGAGAGGGAAAGATGGATCAGCCATGATTGAATGGTGGAGTAGACTTGATGGGCCAAAGGGGCTAATACTGCTCCTCTAATTCTAATCTTATGAACTTATTCTGTGTTCCATCATGACTAGAAATTGCCAGGCAGATAAAGGAAATGATTTGTGGATGTAATCAAAGCCTCCCTTTAGTTTAGTTTTTAGAGATGCAGCGTAGAAACAGGCCCTTTGGCCCACCGACTCTGTGCCAACCATTGATCCCCGCACACTAATGCTATCCCACACATACCAGGGACAATTTACAAATATACCAAGCCACTACAAACCTATATGCCTTGGAGTGTGGGAGGAAACCTGAGCACCTGGAGAAAACCCACTCAGGCCACAGGGGAGAACATACAAACTCCGCACAGACAGCACCCATAGTCAGGATCGAACCCGGATCTCTGGCGCTACAAGGCAGCAACTCTACCGCTGCCCACCGTGAAAAAATATTTCAACTGGTTTGTAGAAGATTCTGGGCAAGACCAATCAAATTGGGGAAATTGCGAGCAGAACGGCACTCCAGATCTCCGTGTCTATTAGGGAGCAAGCGGAAGCCTCATGTAAATATTCTGCACCCCCATCCCCCTCCACGTACCAGCCCCACCAAGACCCCTCCATGTTTAGTGTGGGAGAATATGGTGATCACACACTGGTCTCATCAGACACTTCAGGTGGGAAGAAGGCAGGAGAATGGGGTTAGGTGGAAAAGATAGATCAGCCATGATGGAATGGCAGCTTAGACTTGATGGGCCGAATGGCCTAATTCTACACCTATCACTTAGGACCTTGCGTGCCAACAATGTCCCAGCTACACTACACCCACCCGCCTGTACATATCCCTCCAAACCTGTCCTATCTATGTATCTGCCTAAAGGGCCTGTCCCACTAGACAATTTTTTAGGTGACTGCCAGCGACTGTCATAGTCGTAGCAGGTCACTGAAAAACCGGCCACTGGACTAATGGGCCCGTCCCACTTAGGGGATTTTTTTTAGGCAACTGCCGGCGACTACGATAAAGGAATTCATCGAAGTCAGCACCGGCAACAACCTACGTCACGTGGCGACAACCATCGACAGCACCTACAGACAAGCCACGACAAGCTCGACAAGCCCACAGTCGCAGAAAAGTTTTGAACATTTCAAAATCCAGCAGCAATCATAAAAATGCTACGACTCTTTGGGCGACTGAGGAGATGACTTGTGCTCATACAGGCGACACCCCGGCAACACCCCGGTGACAGCCTAGTCACCAAAAAAAAATCATCTAAGTGGGACAGGCCCTTAACTGTTTCTTAAACATTGGGATAGTACCCGCCTCAACTACCTCCTCAGGCAGCTTGTTCCAATCACCCACCACCCTTTGTGTGAAAAAGTTACTCCCTCAGATTCCCCCTTCACCTTCAACCTATGTCCTCTGGTCCTCGGTTCCCCTACTCTGGGCAAGAGATTCTGTGGGCTACTCCTCTCATGAACAAATCCTCCATAGACAAAGTCCAATGTCTGCAATGGGGTAGAGGTGAATCGGACCACACCCTAGCTTATTTGAAGGACCGTTCAGAAGCCCGATAACAGAGGGGAAGAAGCTGAGTGAGTGTGGTGGTGCGTGCTTTGAAGCTTCTGTATCTCCTGCCTGACGGGAGCGGGGAGGAGGAGGAATGACCGGGCTGGGACGAGTTTTTGGTTACCCGTTAATGACACAAGTTTAACCACTACTAGATCTTCTCCTAAAGGGATCACAGCTGGCTGTCACTGCAAAGCTTGCAACCCATTGAAAAAGATATCTCAATGCTCAAAAGTGGGTTCTTCATTAATTTGTGAAGTAGCCAAATTTGCACAAAAACCCTGCTCAATATACCCTTCCATATTTGGCCCATTGTAGAATTTGCTCAGACCTTTCGTACTCCAAATACATTTTTTTTTCCCCGTGAGATCTTAAAGTTATCAATTATAATGACCACACCAGCACCGAGAATCCTTCACGCAGCTGTGGTGAAGAGTGCATTATAGTAAGCTTCATCACATTTGTGGTTGAAACTAAAGCGTTTGTTATCAGTATGAATTAATTTAAAACTGCACCTACTAAACTTCCCAAGATTTGTTTTTAATGGATGTGCATTCCAACTTTAAGCCGCAAAAACCAAAACTAGTATAATTACCAGGTTAAATCCAACACCAATTGTAGGATAAGGGTTAGGTTTAATACAGATGTGTGAAAAACACACACCTCCAGAAGAAGGATCTCGACTCGAAACGTCACCCATTCCTTCTCTCCAGAGATGCTGCCTGTCCCGCTGAGTTACTCCAGCTTTATGTATCTAACTCCAGATTCAGGAATAGTTTCTTTTCAGCTGTTATCAGGCAACTGAACCATCCTATCAACAACTGTAGAGCAGTCCTGGCTTCCCGTATACCTCATTGGAGACCCTCGGAGTATCTTTAATTGGACTTTACCTTACACTAAACGTTATACCTTTATCCTGTATGCTGTGGACGGCTCAATTGCAATCATGTATAGTCTGATGGCCTGCAACACAAAAGCTTTTCACTGTACCTCAGTACACGTGACGAACTAAACTAAAATTATTTGAAAGATTAGTCTGAAGAAGGGTCTTGACCCGAAACGTCACCGATTCCTTCTCTCCAGAGATGCTGTCTAGCCCGCTGAGTTACTCCAGCTTTTTGTGTCTGTCTTTGATTTAAACCAGCATCTGCAGTTCCTTACGACACATAAAATTATTGTCACTTGTGCGAAACTTTGCATGCTATCCAAACAGAGCATATAACACCATACATAAATACAATCAAGTCAAACTCCAGTACAATAGATAGAGTAAATGGGAAGATGCAGGGTGCAGAGTATAGGTCGCACATGTGTTTGTACGTTACCTGGGCTTTCTTTGCTTCAATGGGGGTTGTTTTTTACTTGTTTTTACGCTTGCCTGAAACAAAACAAAATCCAAGATTCAATCACGATTAGCACAATGTTTTTCGATCGCAATACTGCTTTTTATACAACATTTTCAGTTGTTTTTTTAACAACAATGGACCCTTGTAATGGACAGAAGATTTACTAGCAGGGGAGGACTTGCTGAACCTCCAGTTTAAATTCCATTTGGAATATTTTGGAGGACCAAGAAACCAAGAACCAAGAACAAAAGGATTTACCTGCGGTGGGTCCGTTTGTCCACTGGTTTTGACACTTCCGAAGTTGCTGGAATAAAAATAGCTGGTGTCCTCCTCGCATAGAGAGCCCTCGTCGCTGTAATAAAAATCACTCCGATCCCCTCTCGATGTTTTGATAGTCCACGCACTGCAGACGCGTTTAAATCAGTCAGATTATCATTTAAAGATGCGATTTCCAGGGGTGTGTCGTCCGGTGGTGTTTAACCGTGGATCTGCCCCCCTTAGCTGACGTGCCAGCTCCACTTGTTAACCCTGACAACGTTCACCCAGCGAATGTCCCTTGCAATGTTTGTTTCCACATCCAATTACAAAAAGCGAAGTGCCGTTGAAGTTAAGAAATTCCAGGCTAACATTAAAAGCTCTGCTCAACTGGGGATGTCAAAACTTTTCAATCATATGGTCGGAATAATGACATCATGTGTTTCCGAGGCTGAGAACGAGTTTGGACAGATCTTTCTGTCCCAGTACAGCGAAAAGTCAGGTTAACAAAAAAGCTCTGAAACTCAACTGGGCAGCAGCATGTATGGAGCGAAAAAATTTTCAACGTTTCATATTGGGTTTCGGAATATTTCCTTCATCATAGTGTTTCTGCGAGGCTGAGTTTCTCCAGCTTTTTGTTTGGACAGATCTTTCTGTCCCAGTTCCCTCAAACGAGCTGTAAAGTCGGATGGGCTGTTTATACGCACAGAATGCTGGAGTCAACACAGCGGGTCAGGCAGCAACTCTGGGGAGAAGGAATGGGTGACGTCTCAGGGTCGAGACCCTTCTTCAGACTCAGGGGAGAGGGAGACACAGAGATAAGGAAGGGTGAGGTGTGAAAACGAGACATCGGAGGAGATTATGTTTCCAAGGAAAATAAAGAAGAGATCATTGTTAACTAGGAGAAGTTGACAACGAAGTAAACAGATAAAATGTAATCAGTGATCTATGATGAAGATGAAGATTTAATGAAGGATCTCAACTCAAAACGTCACACATTCCTCATCTCCAGAGATGCTGCCTGTCCCGCTGAGTTACTCCAGCATTTTGTGTCTGTCTTCGATTTAAACCAGCATCTGCAGTTCCTTCTTACACAGTTGGGCAGTTTATACATGTGACTATCTAGACTTTGCAAGGACGTGATTATTGTTTCGAGCCAGCACCGCCATTCAATGTGATCATGGCTGATCATCCCCAATCAGTACCCCGTTCCTGCCTTCTCCCCATATCCCCTGACTCCGCTATTTTTAAGAGCCCTATCTAGCTCTCTCTTGAAAGCATCCAGAGAACCTGCCTCCACCGCCCTCTGAGGCAGAGAATTTCACAATTTGTGGGGGTGTCCCAGTAATTAAACTACAAACGCACAATCTGATATGTATTGTCTTCAAACACTTCAGATGGTGATTAGTAAACATTTTTTTTTTAATTGCTGATTGGGCAGTTCTGAACGTTAGCAAGGACTTTAAATGCCCATTCATGTTGGTGAGAAAACTAGAAATGTCACCATCAATGTGGAAATGTCATAGACTCCAGGCTGCAAGGTCAATAGAGAAAGTTTAAAGGAGATGTGCAGAGCAAGCTTTTTTTAATTCAGAGAATAAGTTTAGTTTATTATTTAAAAATTTAGTTTTGGGTCAATGGATGTATTCAAGAGAGTGTTAGATAGAGCTCTTGCGGCTAACGGAATCAAGGGATATGGGGAGAAAGCGGGAACGGGGTACTGATTCTGGATGATCTGCCATGATTAGCTTGCTCGAAGGGCTGAATGGCCTACTCCTGCGCCTATTTTCTATGTTCCCATGTTTCTATGTCCCTTCTCCAGATCAAGTCAAGTCAAGTCAAGTTTATTTGTCACATAAACATACGAGATGTGCAGTGAAATGAAAGTGGCAATGCTCGCGGAACAACAAAACAACCAAACAAATTATAAACACAATCATAACACACATTTACATAATAAATAATAGAAGGAAAAACGTTCTATACAGTTAGTCCCTGGTGAGAAAGGCGTTTACAGTCCGAATTGCCTCTGGGAAGAAACTCCTTCTTCAACCTCATGTCAGGTTATTGCCTATTGAGACTGGAAATCCCCTATAATTTTAATTCAAGTTTACAGGTTTATTTTCGTTTATCTGATCATTAAAACCAGTTGCACATTTACCACGGGCATTAAAGAGCACATCTTCAATGCCACTCACTTGCGATATCTTACATTAGAAAATTAAAATGCTTTTCATTTTTATATAATCGACCATCCTCAGAGGATTATTGGGGTGGGAGATTGCAACCTTCACGTGGTCCGCCCTGTTTCGGAGGAGGAGGAGGAGGAAGAGGAGGAAGTATTATTATTATTGCATTAATGAGTAACTCAACTAATCTTGCCAAAGGAATCATGAGTGTCAAACAACAAGTCATTCATTTAGTTTAGTCTAAAGACACAGCACGGAAACAGGCCATGTCTTGACCCAGAACGTCACCTGTTCCTTCTCTCCAGAGATGTTGCCTGACCGACTGGGCTACCCCAGCAATTTTGTGTCTATCTTCAATGGAAACTGGCCCTTCGGCCCACCGAGTCCATGCCAGCCCGTTCACACTAGTTTTATGCTAGAACCGTTAATGCACCACTCTCTTCACTTTGATTTTTGTAACAGGGGCCAATGAACCTACAAACCCGCACGTCTTTGAAATGTGGTAGGAAACCAGAGCACCACGTGGCCACAGGGAGAACACGCAAACTCCACACAGACAGCACCGGAAGTCAAGATCGAACCGGGTATTCTGGTGCTGTGAGGCAGCAGCTCTACCCGCTGTGCCGCCATGCTGCAATTAATTGGCATTTATTTGTTTACATTTTTAGTTTAACACAATTAAGGTTAATTTAATGTTTCATATTAAAATCACTCATGTACAATTAATGCTAGAATTCATAGTCTCGAGATGACAATGAGTACTCAAAATTAGAGATAGACACAAAGTGCTGGAGTAACAAAGTGCAGGCAGCATCTCTGGAGAAAAAGGATGGATGATGTTTCTGGTCAGTTTTTTACTCCAAATTAACACAGTTTTATTAATCAAAAAAAAAGTTATTGTCAATATCACCATAAGGTTACTGGCAAAATTAGTTGTAGTTTAGTTTAGTTTAGAGATACAGCAGGGAAAGAGGCCCTTCGGCCCATCGAGTCCATGCTGACCACCGATCCTCGCACATTATCGCTATCCTACACACACTAGGGTCAATTTACAATGATACCAAGTTAATTAACCTACACACTTGCACGTCTTTGGAGTGTGGAAGGAAACCGGAGCACCTGGAGAAAACCCACACGGTCACGGGGAGAATGTACAAACTCCATACAGACAGCACCCGTAGTCAGGATCGAACCTGGGTCTCTGACACTTTAAGGCAGCAACTCTACCGCTGTGCCGCCGTGCCACTCCAATAATTGAAAAATTATTAAAATTAATATTATTCATTAATTAGTTCCACAATAATATTTTTTTTGCATACCTTACATTAACAGAAACATTCTACATCACAAGTTTACTGTGTTTGTTAAAGCCTGGATCACTTACCTGAATGTCCAAGAAAATGTGATCCAATTACATGAAAGGACATATCTGGATGCTTTGTCATGGAAATCCATCTATAGTTGCAGCATTTATTTTGCCTGTTCTCTTTCAGTAGTTCAGTTTAGTTTAGTTTAGAGATACAGCATGGAAACAGGCCCTTCAGCCCACCGAGTCTGCACCAACCAGCGATCCCCGCACATTAACACAAGCCTACACACACTAGGGACAATTTACACCCATACCATGTATGGAAACCCAATCCAATTACCCCACAAACCTGTACGTCTCTGAAGTGTGGGAGGAAACCGAAGATCTTGGCGTAAACCAGAACGATCACTGGGAGAACATGCAAACTCCGTACAGACAGCACCCGTTGTCGGGATCGAACCAGGGTCTCTGGTGCTGCAAGCGCTGTAAGGCAGCAACTCTACCGTTGTGGCGCCGTGCAGTAGAATAAAAACTAACTTGTTCTCATAAATATAACTTTCACATACAAGCGACACTGTAAATAATCTACAGCCACTGTTGTCAAAGTTAATATGTTCCTTAATTCCTGTTGAAGTTGTGGTGACGAAAGCAAGCTGTGAATCCACACAGTTCTGTGGCACTCTGGGCCCACTCTCCTCTATGCTTTGTCTGTCTGTTTGACTCCCTCTTTAAGTCACAGATGCTGCCTGACCCATCGGGTACCTCCAGCTGTTTGTCATCCACTCTAGATTCCAGCATCTGCAGTCTCTTGTGTCTCCCTCTCAAGTCTATTGACTAATTGTGCAATGTTCTGATTCTAAAGTCACGGGCTAACAGAGATGCAGCACAAAAACAAGCCCTTTGTCCCATCGAAGAAATAAGCCCTTTCCCACCAGCCGTAACTACACCAATCCTGCATTAACCCCAGTTTTATTCTCATCGATACACGAGGGGCATTATCTGTTCACCAAATAACCTAAACATAGCGGCATGGTGGCGCAGCGGTAGAGTTGCTGCCTTACAATGCTTACAGCGCCAGAGACCCAGGTTCGATCCTGGCTACAGATGCTTGTCTGCACGGATTGTGTACGCCCCCTCCCACCCCCGAGACCTGCCTGGGTTTTCTCTGAGAACTTCGGTTTCCGCCAAAGTATAAGTTAGGCTTGGTATAAATTTAAAAATTGTCCCGATTGTAGGATAGTGTTAGTGTGCGGGGAATCACTGGTCGGTTGTGGACTCGGTGGGCCGAAGCGCCTGTTTCCGCGCTGTAACTCCAAACTAAACTAAATAGCACATCTTGAGGAGAGAGAGAGAGGAGGAGAACTTCTTCAAACTAGGCATACCTTGAGGTCTGAGGAAGGGTCTCGACCCGAAACGTCGCCTATTTCCTTCGCTCCATAGACGCTGCCTCACCCGCTGAGTTTCTCCAGCATTTTGATTTTGATTCCAGCATCTGCAGTTCCTTCTTAAACAAGAACATTGACAGTCTTTTAAACAGTAAATGTTTTTGAATGTGTTCACCTGTAAGTTTGCAAAGATATAATAATCACACACAGATTTTTTTTTTCAATTAATGTTAAATTTAAAAAAAAACTCCATAGGAATATTTCATCATTTTCTTTTTTATTAGTAAGAAGTTTATTCCAGGTTTCTCCTAAAACAAAGGGGAACATTTAAGATTAAATCTCAAGCAACATCACAATCTTTGGCAACTTTTCAACACACATAATTTTAGTTTGATCATGAGACAAACCTTCACCCACATTGTTCAGGACAACACTGAGAGCCAGATGTGATCGTCTGATATCAATCTGGTCTTTGCCTGCTGCCAACCTTGCAAATGACCCCTTGGTTTAGTGTAGTTTAGTTAGAAATACAACGTGGAAACAAGGCTGAAACAGGCCCTTCGGCCCATTGTGTCCATGCTGACCATCGATCACCCGTTCACACAAGTTCAATGTTGTTCCTTCTTTGCATCCTACACACTGAGGGCAATTAATCGAAGCCAATTAACCAACAAATGTGCATGTCTTTGGAATGTGTGAGGAAACACCTTTAGAAAGGAAGGTACACAAAAAAGCTGGAGAAACTCAGCGGGTGCAGCAGCATCTATGGAGCGAAGGAAATAGGCAACGTTTCGTCCCGAAACGTTGCCTATTTCCTTCGCTCCATAGATGCTGCTGCACCCGCTGAGTTTCTCCAGCTTTTTTGTGTACCTTCGATTCTCCAGCATCTGCAGTTCCTTCTTAAACACCTTTAGAAAGGAGATGGGGAAGAATCTCTTTATTCAGAGGGTGGCGAATCTGTGGAATTCATAGCCACAGACGGCTGCGGAGGCCAAGCCAATGGGTATTTTTAAGGTGGAAAATGACAAACTCATGATTATTAACGGTGCCTAGAGACGGCAGGGGAATGGGGCTATGAAGGAGAGATAGATCCGCCGTGATTGAATGACGGAGTGGACTCGATGGGCTGAATGGCTTCATTCTGCAACCTATGACATATGGACTTATGAAACCGGAGCACCCGGAGGAAACCCACGCGGTCACTGGGAAAACGGACAAACTCCACACAGACAGCACCCGTAGTTAGGATCTGGTGCTGCGAGGCGTGGGATTTCCCCGGGTGCTCCGGTTTCCTCCCACACTCCAAAGACGTACAGGTTTATAGATCAATTGGCTTCGGTAAAGGTTGTAAATTGTCCCTAGTGTGTGTAGAATGATTCTGGTGCACAGGGTGATCGCTGGTCGGCATGGACTCGATGGGCCACAGGGTCTGTTTCCGTGCTGTATCTCTAAACTAAACTAAAACCGTAATGGATTTGACATCTACAACCTTGTGGATTTGTTGCAGTAAAATCTCCACAAGGGACTAAAATCCACACTCGATCCAAGAAAAGGTCGTAGTGAGATTTTTGCTGTGGGAGGCCATTGGCTGAATCTCCTCGCACCCCCAGATCAAAGGAATGAGCCAGGCATATTTCCAAGGCCTTGGTTTTTAAGATCATCGGTCAGAGCTTCTTTACAGTTCTCCCACTGTTCCTCTGAATATGTTCTCACAGTATTCAAATATGTGAGACATTTCTTGGAAGTATAATAAAGTTTGTTTCCTCCGCAAAAGATGTCGAGGTTAGAGTTAGAACTTGTAGAACACAGAAAAGTTCAGCACAGAATTTGCCCTTGTCAGTGCCGAACACAATACCAACATACACCAACCCTCACCTGCCTGCTGGTGAGCCTTCCCTCCATTCCTTGCATATGGATAAATGTGAGGATGACACAAAGCTGGGTGGCAGTGTGAACTGTGAGGAGGATGCTATCAGGATGCAGGGTGACTAAAGGGCCTGTCCCACTTTCACAACCAAATTCACGACCTCTGCCGAGTTTGCCCTCGACTCAAGCTCGCAGCATGGTCGTCACGAGGTCGTAGGAGGTCGTAAGTAGGTCGTAGCAGGCCGTGATGCTAGTCGTAGGTACTCGTGGCATCAAGTAGGTCGGGGCGTTTTTCTAGCCTGATGAAAAATGTCCACGAGTTAAAAAGGTCGTGAATTAGGTCGTGAAAGTGGGACAGGCCCTTTTGACGGGTTGAGTGAGTGGGCAGATGCATGGCAGATGCAGTTTAAAGTGGTTAAATGGGAGGTTATCCACTTTGGTGGCAAGAACAGGAAGGCAGATTATTATCTGAATGGTGTCAAGTTAGGAAAAGGGGAAGTACAACAAGATCTGAGTGTCCTTGTTCATCCTTGTTGTTGAAAGTAAGCATGCAGGTAGAGCAGGCAGTGAAGAAAGTTAATGGCATGTTGGCCTTCATAACAAGAGGAGTTGAGTATGGGAGCAAAGAAGTCCTTCTGCAGTTGGACAGGGTCCTAGTGAGAACACACCTGGAATATTGTGTGCAGTTTTGATCTCCAAATTTGAGGAAGGTCATTCTTGCTATTGAGGGAGCGCAGCCTAGGTTCACAAGGTTAATTCCCGGGATGGCGGGATTGTCAAATGTTGAAAGAATGGAACGTCTGGGCTTGTATACACTGGAATTTAGGATGAGATGGGATCTTATTGAAACAGATAAAATTATTAGGGAATTGGACACACTAGAGGCAGGAAACATGTTCTCGATGTTGGGGAAGTCCAGAACGAGGGGCCACAGTTTAAGAATAAGGGGTTTGTTTAAGAAAGAACTGCAGATGCTGGAAAAATCGAAGGTGGACAAAAATGCAGGAGAAACTCAGCGGGTGAGGCAGCATCTATGGAGCGAAGGAATAGGCGACGTTTCGGGTCGAGACCCTTCTTCGGACTATGGGGTTGGCCGTTTAGAATGGAGATGAGGAAAAACCTTTTCACCCAGAGAGTTGTGATTTTGTGGAATTCTCTGCCTCAGAAGGCAGTGGAGGCCAATTCTCTGGATGCTTTCAAAAGAGAGTTAGATAGAGCTCTTAAAGATAGCGGAGTCGAGGGATATGGGGGAGAAGGCAGGAACGGGGTACTAATTGTGGATGATCAGCCATGATCACATTGAATGGCGGTGTTGGCTCGAAGGGTCGAATGTCCACCTCCTGCACTTATTGTCTATATCCAAGTGCCTATTTAAAAGCATGTTAAACAGCACAATTGCACCTGCCTCCACCACCATCCCAGTTAGCACGTTCCAGGCACCCGCCACTCTGTGTAAACATACTCGCCCCGCACATGTCCTTTAAACTTTGCCTCGCCCATCTTATAGCTATGCATTCTACTCTTTGATATTTCCACCCTGGGAAAAAGGTTCTAACTGCACACCCTATCGGTGCCTCATAATTTGATATACTTTCATCCAGTTTCCCCTCAGTCACGGTGGCGCAGCGATACAGTTGCTGCCTTACATCGAATGCAGCGCCGGAGACCTGGGTTCGATCCTGACTACGGGTGCTGTCTGTACGGAGTTTGTTCGTTCTCCCCGTGACCTGCGTTGGTTTATTCCGAGATCTCCGGTTTCCTCCCACATTCCAAAGACGTATAGGTTTGTGGGTTAATTGGCTTGATGTAAATGTAAAAATTGGCCCGTGTGTGTAGGATGGTGTTAGTGTGCAGGGAACGCTGGTCGGCGCGGACCCAGAGGGCCAGTTTCCGCGCTGTATCTCTAAACTAAACTAAAACTAAACTAAAACTAAACTAAGTCTGAAGAAGGGTCTCGACCCGAAACGTTGCCTATTTCCTTCGCTCCATAGATGCTGCCTCACCCGCTGAGTTTCTCCAGCATTTTTAGTTTACCTAAACTAAACTAAACCTCTGACGTCCCAGCACAAACAATCCACGTCTACCCAACCTCTCCTTATACAGGAGCTGATACACTCTAATTCAGGCAGTGTTCTAGTAAAGGTCTATTCTGCACCCTCTCCAAAGCCTCCTCATTCATGTAAAGGTTCCTTTCAAGACTACATTGAAAATGTACAACCATCTCAGCCTAGTTGTATTATATTGTAAATTAGGAAACAAAGAGGCACGATACCAACAGCAAGATTTTTAAAACAAAGGCGAGGAACTCCGTTTCCTTGAAAACGCAAGAAACTGCAGATGCTGATTTCCTAAGAAAAGACACAAAGTGCTGGAGTAACTCAGTGGCTCAGGCAGCAGCCCTGGAGAACATGAAAAGATGCCGTTAAGGCTCGGTACCCTTCTTCACATTGAATGCAGTGGGGAGGAGAGGCAGAGAAAGCTGGAAGAGAGGAGGGGGCAGGACATGGCCTGACAGGTGGACACTGAGTGATAGGTGGATGCTGAGGGGGTTTCTGATTGGCAGAAGGTTGGACAAAGGACAGAGATGAACTATGTCCTCCAGAGATAGGCACAAAAAGCTGGGGTAACTCAGCAGGACTGGCAGCATCTCTGGAGAGAAGGAATGGGTGACTTTTCGGGTCAAGACCCCTCTCCTCGACCCTTTTGGCATCACCCATTCCTTCTCTCCAGAGATGTTGCCCGTCCCGCTGAGTTACTCCAGCTTTTCTGTGTCTATCTTCGGTTTAATCCAGCATCTGCAGTTCCTTCCTACACATGATGTTCTCCAGAGAACATGGTTACCTGACATTTCAGGTCAAGTCCCTTCCGCAGGCTGATGCACCCTACTTGTTCAGAGTCGTAGGGTTGGGACGTAAGGCGCGTTGGCGCGGTATAATGTTGTGGAAGGTCCAGAAAGAAATTCTGTTGAATTTTGAAAGAAACTAGTTAAAACTAAATCCTAACCCCCTCCGTGTTCAAATAAGCATGGATTGTTTTCTGCGGTGACTTGAAAACTTGGAGCAGAGCCAATTTTCCAATTTTCCGTTTGAGTGGGGCATTGTGACCCTAGTGTTTCCGAATTGGCTTAGACCCAACTTCCTTGTATTGGAGATGGAGGGGGGGTGGGGGGGAAGGAGGAGAGGGAGGGGAGGGGGGGGGAAGGGGGAGGGTGGGGTAGGAGAGGGGGTAGGAGGGAAAGGAGGGGTAGGGTGGGATGGGTGTGGGGGGGGAGGGGAGAGGGGGGAGGGGGGGGGGGGGAGGGGGGGGGGGAGGGGGTGAGATGGTGGGGGGAAGGGGGGGGGGAGGGGGGAGGGAGAGGATGGAAAGGGGAGGAGGAGGGGAGGGGGGGGGAGGGAAGGGTTAGGGATTATTAGCATTTTATCAAATGTCACATTCCAACAAAGGTTATAGTGGATGCCAACAAAATAACTGAGTTTATACAGAGATGCTTAAATGAATCTGCAAAATGTACAAATCTGGTTGTTCAGGATGCAACTAATTTTAAACAAAGTTGGCAACATGGAATAACAGCAGCTGTCAATATAATACACATGTCTTAATCATGAGGGCCAAACGACATAATTATATACCTCTAAGAAAAAAATCAACACAGGAAAATGTTTTCCAGCAATGGAATATCTACATAGAAATGACAGTCAGTGAACGCAGTGCAAAATGAATGGCATTTAAAGGAAATGATGGCTATGTTTTGGTTGGTGAGATCTTCAGGACCGATTTCCAGGCTTATGGTATTTGATACAGCTTTGATTTCTGAGATTTACTAAAGGAATCAGGCAGCGTTTTGATTAGCCACGTGTTATGTTCATCACTCAATCATCTCCATCACCTCCATCACCAGTGTCCGTGGTCCTGTCATTATTATGTTGCTGACGGCTTTATAGTCCGATTGCATCACTTGTGTACTGTTCACGGAAACAACAAACTGTCGGACCTGGTGTGGGATGGAAAATATTTTTTTTAAGTATGCACAAATTAATGCAATATGCACACTGTATGACACCTTGCACCTCACATTTCTAGCAGTAAATATCACCAGCAACCTGTCCTGGTACTTGCCATGTCGAAGCAATGGCCACAAAAGCACACCGTCGCCTCTACTTCCTTAGGAGGCTTATGCCCCTGTCCCACTTAGGAAACCTGAACGGAGATCTCTGGAGACTTTGCGCCCCACCCAAGGTTTCCGTGCGGTTCCCAGAGGTTTTTTGTCAGTCTCCCTAGTGGTCGAAAGTAGTTTCCGCTTCTTCTATGTTCCGGCGATTATTTCAAAAAATTCAAAACCGGCTGCGACTAAAAATAGGTTGCCGTTTTAAAAATCGGTAATTTTTTAGTCGAAGCCCAGTTGCGATGCTAGTTGAAGGTGGTTGCCAGAGGTTGCAGGTGGTTGTCGGAGGTTGCAGGTAGTGGAAGGTCTTACCGTTCAGGTTTCCTAAGTGGGACAGGGGCATTAGGAAGCTTGGCATGTCTCCAACAACTCTCACCAGCTTCTACAGATGCACCGCAGAAAGCATTGTTTATCGGGCTGCATCACAGCATGGTTTGGGAACGGCTCCGTGCAGGACCGCAAGAATCGTGGACGCAGCCCGGACCATCGCGCAAACCTACCTCCCTTCCATCGACTACATCTGCACCTCACGCTGCCGCGGCAAGGCCAGCAGCGTAATCAAGGACGGGTCGCACCCTGGCCACTCCCTCTATTCCCCTCTCCCATCAGGCAAGAAGTACAGAAGTGTGAAAAAGGACACCTCCAGATTCAGGGACAGTTTCTTCCCAGCTGTTATCAGGCAACTAAACCATCCTATCACCAACTAGAGAGCGGTCCTGAGCTACCATCTACCTCGTTAGAGACCCTTGGACTATCTTTAATCGGACTTTACCTTGCACTAAACATTATTCCCTTCATCCTGTATCTGTACACTGTGGACAACTCTATTGTAATCATGTATAGTCTTACCTGTCTGACTGGGTAGCACGCAATGAAAAAACTTTTCACTGTTATATGTGACAATAAACTAAACTAAACTAATAGGCCCAAGTCCATCTGAGTTCGGTTGCCAATTATATTAGGTGGTTAATTGAAATTGGTCAAAATACATAGTTTTACTGTATTTTAATTTACAATTTAGTTATATGTCTTTGAATGTATTATTTGGGTAGGAAGGAAACACAGATGCTGGTTTCTATCGGAGATGGACACAAAATGCTGGAGTAGCTCAGCGGGTCAGGCAGCATCTCTGGAGAAAAAGAACAGGTGACGTTTCAGGTCACAACCCTTCTTCAGACTGAAAGATAGAGAGGGCCAGGACAAACAGGGCCGGTAGCAGAGGATCTCCGGAAGGGTGGAGTCCAGGGGTGGGGAACCTGCGGCCTTCTAGGTCATTAAGTGCGGCTTTTTGAATAAATCCAAATTTTGTAGAACAAATCCTTTTATTTTTATTAATATGTTTTTGTTCTTTTATTATTTTTATTTTTATCTTAAAATGAAAGTATTTAAAATACCAAAGAGTCAAAGAAGATTCAACAATATAATCCTTCCTGACTCACGGCCCCAATTAAAACATTAGTAAGTCATGAGGGCTATTTTAACACCCGTTAAAATAATGTTTTATTATTATTATGAATTATATATAAATTATATGAATTATTATAAATGTTTTATTATTATTAATGTTTAGTGTTTTCTGAGGCATTTGTAACTGTCACTGTATGTCTTGTCACTTGTGGGCGGAGCACCAAGGCAAATTCCTTGTATGTGAATACTTGGCCAATAAACTAACTTACTTACTTACTTACTTATGCTCAAGATTTAGTTCTAATGCGACTCGAGAATGTACGTTAACTTTGACATGCACGGAAAATGCTTTCTTGCTTTTCAACCACTTATTGCTGCCAATCTACATTCTCCTCCCTAACCCAAATCAAGACGCCCTTATGATCACAAATGACGGATCCCCATCTAGAAGATCAGCTGAAACTGCGTACCTCCATGTTGCAACCAAATATTCAAATGCTTTCCCACAAAAAGCAGTCACCACAAAGTCATTAAAAGGTTAATTAGCTTTAGAATTAACAAATTTTTTTTCATTTTCTTGAAGTTAGTACATAGTAGTTAGATTTTTACAAAATAATGTACATTTTGAAGTAAATCTAATTGAAGTTTCTTGGATGCGGCCTTGTTAGATTACAGCTAACTCAATGTGGCATTCCAACACGAAAAGGTTCCCCACCCCTTGTGGAGTCCATGATGGCCCATTGTTGGCTGGGGAAGATATACTAACAATAGGGAAACAAGGAAGCAAACAGTGGAACTACTAGGACAAGTAGGGTGAGGTAGGGTGGGGTGCAGAGGTTTAGAGCTACAGTGTGAAAACAGGTCCTTCGGCCCACCGGGTCCGCGCCGACCAGCGATCCCCGCATATAAACATTATCCTACACACACTGGGGACAATTTTTACATTTACACCAAGCCAATTAAACCTACAAACAATTTAAGACTTTGGAGTGTGGGAGGAAACCAAAGATCTCGGAGAAAACCCACGCAGGTCACGGGGAGAATGTGCAAACTCCGTACAGACAGCACCGGTAGTCGGGATTGAACCCTGGTCTCTGACGCTGCAAGCGCTGTAAGGCAGTAACTCTACCGCTGCCCCACCATCACCGCCCTAAATTCCACTTATTTTTTAGTTCAGGTTCAAAATCCTTCTTTGGCTGTTTCTAAAAATGTGCGACATTTGGAAATAGAGTGAAGTGCTTCTGACAGCAGCCAATGTCCACAGGTCTCACACTGACACCACCAAAGATCTTTGGACACCACCACATGATTCAGCTCGGTTTGACACACTTAAACATAGAAACATAGAAATTAGGTGCAGGAGTAGGCCATTTGGCCCTTCGAGCCTGCACCGCCATTCAATAGACAGCAGCATCCAATTGCCCGTACAGGTCTCTCACCATGACCCCTGACCCCTTAGCCAAAGATCTAACTTCTTAAATATAGCCACCACTCAACTACCCTCTGTGTTCCAGAGCTTCACAGTTCTGTGTGACAAAAGTTCTTCTCACTGTAAATTGGCCCGAATAGCAAACAGCCTCTACATTGAAGCGATGAACTTACTGCAATAGCAAACCTCTGGCAGCAGAGGGAGCACCAGACAAGACAAATGCAGAAGTGCATGTTGAGACGGATTGTGATTCAAGTGAAATTTTCTTTGAAAGAGTTGTATGGAGATCAGCGACAAGCAGCAACAGAGTATCATGTCGAATACATGTGTAAACACTACAGTCTTTTTATCACTGATTTTTCTTTTAACTCATCCCATGAAAGACACGACGAGTTGCAAGAATACTAACTCCATTGCAGTAAGCAACTATTGTACAGAATGTAGCACAGAATTAGATTATGAAGAAATATGCAGAGAGTAGATATCTTCATTGGGCAGATGGCATTAGCATGATGTCCAACTGCCCAAACCAGTGAAGCACAGTGGTGTAGTAGTAGAATTGCTGCCTCATGGCGCCAGAGTCCTGGGTTTGATCCAAGCCCTGTCTGTGGAGTTTGCACGTTCTCACTGTGACCGCGTGGGTTTCCTTCAGGTGCTCCAGTTTCCTCCCACATCACAAAGACGTGCAGGTTTGTACGTTAATTGGCTTCGGCAAATAAGATGTACCCTAGTGTGTAGGGGAGTGGTTGCAAAAGTGGGATAACATAGAACTAGCGTGAACGGGTGATCGATGGTCAGCATCAACTCGATGGGCTGAAGGGCCTGTCCTTCACCGTCTCCTTCAATTGATCAATTCAAACAAAAATTCCCCCAATATCAAAGACAAAAGCTTTAAATAAAGACAGCTCAAAAAGATTTAGATTATTTAGAATATATTAAAAATAATTCTGAAGGTTTTTCAGGGTATAAACAAATAAAAACAGAGATAAAAATAGAATACTATTCTAAAAAACACTTCACTGCACTTAGTTTATCAAAACAAGTTTTGTATATGGGGTTACTTGTCTGGCTCAGTCTAGTTAATACTGGATAGATGGGCAGCACAGTGGCGCAGTGGTAGAGTTGCTGCCTTACAGCGCCAAACATTCGAGTATGATCCCGACTACGGGTGCTGGCTGTACGGAGCTTGTACCCTTGCCCCTGGGTTTCCTCCCACATCCCAAGTATGTACAGGCTTGTAGGTTAATTGGCTTGGTATCATCGTAAATTGGCCCGAGAGTGTTTAAGATAGTATAAGCAGCCTCTACATTGAAGCGATGAAGTCAGTGCTGGTATTTGAGATAAGGGCCTGGTGCTCATCCGTGGGGTCATGGTCCAATGATAAGTGTCTGAGAGGGAGGTGTCTGAGAGTTGGGGCCTGGTCTCAAACCAGTAGAGGCTCAGTGCGCCAGACTGCCACGGCACCTCCCTTGTCGACGGGTTTGATCACCACGTCGGGGTTGTTGCAGAGTGAGCAGAGGGCTGTGCTGTACTGTTGAGGGGGGAGTGGTTAAAGTGAGTAAGGGGAGTGGAAAACCCGAGGCAGATGATGTCCCGCTGGCAGATCTAAAGCAGGCCGATGGCCATGAGAGGGAGGCCAAGAGGAGGGGCTTTAAGGATGACCAGTCGTATTCAAGAATACTGAGCAAAGCTGGGGAAGAAATTACAGGGCTAGTGGAATCAAGGGATATGGGGAGAAGGCAGGAACGGGGTACAGATTGGGGATGATCAGCCATGATCCCAATGAATGGCGGTGCTGGCTCGAAGGGCCGAATGGCCTCCTCCTGCACCTATTTTCTATGTTTCTAAGTGCGCGGGGATTGCTGGCCGGCATGGACTCGGTGGGCCGAAGGGCCTGTTTCCGTGATGTATCTCAAAACTGAACTAAACGTAAATGAATCAAGGCCTTTGGCACAACTTGCATTAGTTTAACCTGAAGACTGGTCAAGTACAAGATATGTGTCAGCACTCATTGATAGACCCTGTATCTGTACACTGTGGTTGGCTCGATTGTATGGACTTTCCGCTGACTGGTCAGCATGCAACAAAGGGTCTTCGTTGTACCTCGGTTGATACACGTGACAATAAACTAAACTAAAAGGCTCGAGACTTCCAAAGGTTTCCAAAATAATAATAAAACAGTAACATTTTAGAGGAGTGTGTAGGAAGGGTCGGAGTCAAGAGTCAAGAATGTGCAGGAAGGAACTGCCGGTGATGGTTTAAACCAAAGATAGACTCAAAATGCTGGAGTAACTCAGCGGGACAGGCAGCATCCCTGGATAGAAGGAATGGGTGACATTTTGGGTCAAGACCCTTCTTCAGACTGGGTCTCGACTCTAAATGTCACCCATTCCTTCTCTCCAGAGATGCTGCCTGTCCCGCTGAGTTACTCCAGCATTTTGAGTCTCACATTTTAGAGGAGTTATACTCGGTGTCAGAGAACAAGGCGACTGAGCTTGCATTTGCTACGCTCTGCTCATTCCTCACCTGAGTTGCTGTGCAAGGAAGGCGTACGGTTACAGGGAGACACAAACCGGAAGAGTTCCCGTGTGTGCGTCTCCTAGCAACTAATGGAGCAGTGATATTGAATTGAGTGCATTACATTATTCCACCCTGCCAAGCCCTTGGCAAGGTAAACAAGTCGTGAGTGTGGTTTTACGATGAACTATCCAAGGCTACTTGTCCTTCATTAGAGACATAGAAAATAGGTGCAGGAGTAGGCCATTCGGCCCTTCGAGCCAGCACCGCCATTCAATATAATCATGGCTGATCATCCTAAATCAGTATCCCGTTCCTGCTTTCTCCCCAATATCCCCTCGATTCCTTTAGCCCCAAGAGCTATATCTAACTTTCTCTTGAAAACTTCCAGTGAATTGGCCTCCACTGCCTTCTGTGGTAGAAAATTCCACGGATTCACAACACTTTGGGTGAAAACGTTTTTCCTCATCTCAGTCCCAAATGGCCTACCCCTTATTCTTAAACTGTGACCCCCTGGTTCTGGACTCCCCCAACTTCGGGAACATTTTTCCTGCATCTAGCCTGTCCAATCCCTTAAGAATTTTATATGCTTCTATAAGATCCCTGTTCAGCTTTGAACTTGGAGAAAGAAATCAGCTAATATTAAAGCCTTCATCTCATTAATAAGTTCAAAACTATTATCAGCGCAAAACGTTAACTCATGAATTTTCAACTCACTTTCATAATCCTCTCTATCTTTCATTATAACAAGTCAAATAATCACTGATTATTTCTAACTTTGTGTGTGGCTGGGCTACTAATCATTAAATTCCATTTTTAAATCATTTCAATTGTTTATATTTGAGTTTTAGTTTAGAGATACAACGTAGAGACAGACAGGCCCTTCAGCCCACCAAGTCCACAACAATCACCCATCCACACTAGTCCTGCATTATTCCACTTTCTCATCCACTCCCTACACACCAGGGACAATTTACAGAGGTTAATTAACCTACAAACCCGCCGTCTTTGGGACGTGGGGGAAACCAGAGGCAGCAGAGCAAATCCGAGTGGTGGCTGGGGGCTGGGAGAACCTGCAAACTCCACACGGGCAGCACCCAAGGTTGGAGTCGACCCTGGGTCTCTGGCGCCGTGAAGCAGCGGCTCGACCAGCTGCACCACCGTGCCTTCCCGCTAATAAGAAAACATGATGACATTGATGAAACAGTTGAGAAGAGGGTGTGAAAGGAGGGAGGCATTACCTTGATCCCCGCTGCAGCGGCAGGTCCACCTGGATCCACGGCCTGGACATAACATGGTCTTCCTCCTCTCACCACAAACCCCCAGCCCACTGCATCACCCACAATCTGTAACCAAGACAAGCAGACCATGAAAACCCAGCGTTATCCGCACGTCCCCATCTTACAAAGAAACAGTGAGTATTTCTGTACCATCCTGCGAGCATTCTCTTGGGTCCAATGGGCAAGGCCTTGCTGCTCAACTTCCACCACAACCAGAGGGCAGTACTGAACGTCCATCTACCTCCTTGATGACCCACGGACTACCCTTGATCTGACTTAACCGTGCACTAAAGGTTGTCCCCTTATCTCGTATCTACACACCGTAAATGGATCGATTGTAATCATGTATTGTCTTTCCCCTGACTGGTTAGCAGGCGACAAAGGTTTTGCACTGTACCTCGGTACACGTGACAAGAAACTAAACTAAATCTATATTTTACTAAAACTCTCATCTTGACCACTTCCGCTCTGCGTTGTAATTAAATTTGCGAAAAAACAATCACACATAGCGCTACGATTTTTCGCCGCCTTACTCACCATTCTCCTCTGCTTCAAGTCAAATAAGTTTTGCTCCGATTGGTGAAATAGTACAAAAGTTATGGTTTTGAAGGTCCCCCCCCCCCCCCCTCCCCCACCCCCCTCCCGCCCCCCCCCCCCCCCCCCCTCCCCCCCCCCACACACCCCCCTCCCCCCACCCCTCCCCCCCCACCACCCCTCCCCCACCCCCTCACCGCTCACACACCCCCTCACACACCCCCCCACACCCCCGTCCCCCCACCCCTCCCCCACACCCCCTTCCCCACATCCCCACCCCCCCCTCCCCACACCCCACACCCTCCCTGAAGAAGGGTCTCGACCCAAAATGTCGCCTACTCCTTTTCTCCACTGGGTTTCTCCAGCATTTCGTGTCTGTACACACGACTCAATCATTGCCACGATATTGCGAGAGAAAGCAACTCGCTAATATAGCCATTAGAAACATAGAAAAACTGGTATAGGAGTAAGCCATTAGGCCCTTCGAGCCGGCTATATCCAAAATCTATATCCATGATCTATATCCAAAAATATCAGGCATCAGTCTGAAGAAGGGTCTTGACCCGAAACATCGCCAATTCCTTCTCTCCATAGATGCTGCCTCACCCGTTGAGTTTCTCCAGCATTTTCTGTCTACCTTTAGTTAGTTTGTTTAGTTAATTGTCACGTGTACAGAGGTACAGTGAAAAGCTTTTGTTGCGTGCAAACCAGCCTGAGAAAGACAATACATGATTACAATCGATCCTTTTTACAGTGTATAGATACATGATAAGCAAATAACGTTTAGTGCAAGGTAAAGCCAGTAAAGTCTGATCAAGGATAGTCCGAGGGTCACCAAAGAGGTAGATAGTAGTTCAGCACTGCTCTCTGGTTGTGGTAGGATGTTTCAGTTGCCTGATAACAGCGTGGACCTTCCATGTGAACAGCATGACCTTGTAATGTCCACCCTTCAATGTACACTTTAGACTTTAGAGATCCAGCGTGGAAACAGGCCCTTCGACCCACTGAGTTCGCACCAACCAGCGATCGCCCCGCACCCTAGCGCTATCCTAAACACTAGGGACAATTAAAACATTTACGGAAACCAATAAACCTACAAACCTGTGCGTCTTTGGAGTGTGGGAGGAAACCGGAGCACCTGAAGAAAACCCACGTGGTCACAGGTAGAACGGACAAACTCTGTACAGACGGCACCCGTACTCAGGATCAAATCTAGGTATCTGGCATTGTGAGGCAGCAACTCTGGCGCTGGGCCACTGTACCGCCCTGAAATAATGTGTTAAATAAATATGACCAAGCAGCGATTTAAACCCTAAAGTCCCTGTCCCACTGCGGCGACCTTATCCGCGAGTTCCTGCGAATTTGCCCTCAACGTACTCGCAGCATGGTCGACACGAGGTCGTAGGAGGTCTTTGTAACTCTCCTTCACGCTCGAGAGTAGTCCCCGCGCAGCTAGGTCGCAGCGTATTTTTCAACATGCTGAAAAATGCCCGCGAGTGAAAAAAGGTCGCCATGGAAAAAATCTGTGTTTTGTTTTTTTTAACTTGTAGGTTTAGTCGAAGTAGGTCGTAGTAGATCGGCATGTTAGTCGTAGGTAATCGAGGGTAGTCGAAGGTAGTCATAGATAGTCTTCAATATAGTCGAAGGGAGGTCGAAAGAAGTCTTCAACATGACACTTTTTCAAACTCTCCTGAACTCTACTAAACTTGCCAATTAGGTCTCCGCAGTGGGACAGCCCCTTAAGGGTCATGGATATTAAAGCCATCGTTAAACAAAATCCAGAACTTCTTTGATGGTGCTTTCAAAGACTGGATGCCAAAATTCTAACTTTGTAAAAATAAGTGTGTTTTGATAAATGACATTGTACTGAAGTTGTACGACCATTAGCAAAGCAGCTGTGGAACAATCGAGCCGCTGCCTCACAGCGCCAGAGACCCTGGTTCAATCCCGACCTCAGGTGCTGTTTGTGGGAAGTTTGCGCATTCTCCCTGTGTATTTCCTCCCACATCACAAAGACATTTGAAGGTTAATTGGCCTCTGGAAATTATCCCATGTGCGTAGGGAGTGGATGTGAAAGTGGGATAACATCAGAATCCTCTGCCACAGAAGGCAGTGGAGGCCAATTCACTGGATGTATTCAAGAGAGAGTTAGATACAGCTCTTAGGGCTAACGGAATCAAGGGATATTGGGAGAAAGCAGGAACGGGGTACTGATTGTGGATGATCAGCCATCATCATATTGAATGGCGGTGCTGGCTTGAAGGTAACTCCTTCATCTATTTTCAATGTTTATGTTTCTAGCTAGTGTGAACGTGTGATTGATGGTCGACGTTTCCACGCTGTATCTTTCAATCGATCAATCTATGGAAAATATCACACGCTGAGAGTCATTTGAAGGATAGCAGGAGCCGTGCCAATATTTTCTGCTGACGTCCGATGATTCAGCAATATCCACTCGCTGCTGGAAGGCAATCGGCACTTAGTTTGCTTCAAGGGTGGAGCAGGAATGCAAACTCAGGGCAGATCAGAAAACCGTAACGAGATATTGTGTGTGTGTTTGGGAGCTGGGGTGTTATCAGTAGAAACTCGGCATTGACAGCAGAAGCTGGGAGGTCACAACAAGGTCGGGAAAAGCCTGAAAGTCGCTCAGCTGACATTCAGGAATGCACAAATGTGGGTCGGCACGGTGGTGGCACAGCGGGTAGTGTTGTTGCCTGACAGCGCCAGACACCCGGGTTCGATCCTGACTACGGGTGCTGTCGGCACGGAGTTTGCACGTTCGCCCCATGACCTGCGTGGGTTTTCTCCTGGAGCTCTGGTTTCTCCCACACACCACAGACGTACGGGCGTCTAGGTTAATTGGCTTGGTGTAACAGTAAATTGTCCCCAGTGTGTGCAGGATTGCGTTAGTGTGCAGGAGATCGCTGGTTGGCGCGGACTCAATGGGCCTGTTTCTGCATTGTAACTCTGAACTAAAGTAAACTGAACTAAAAGTTAATTTATTTAAGAAGGAACTGCAGATGCTGGAAAATCGAAGGTAGACAAAAGTGCTGGAGAAACTCAGCGGGTGCAGCAGCATCTATGGAACGAAGGAAATAGGCAACGTTTCGGGACGAAACGTTGCCTATTTCCTTCGCTCCATAGATGCTGCTGCACCCGCTGAGTTTCTCCAGCACTTTTGCCTACTTAAAAGTTAATTTATTCTTGCAAGTGGAGTCCAAGACATTTCACTCTGAAAGTTCAGCTTAAAATACTGCACCATTGAAAACTGAGTTTAGTTAGTTTGGATTCTCGATCTATCAATATCGTTCATATTTTTATTTAATCTACTTTCTCAATATTAGCTGAGTTCACACAGGATGACCAGCGTACACTCACTGCTCCATCCACTCAGCAGAAGGCAGGCAGATCCACCCACTTTAACCCACAAAGCTTCCTTGAAGTTCCAGCCACAACTTTACAAAAGGAAATAACATTAAGATGTTCTATTATCCAAGAAAGTCACTTTTCTGCCTTGCAACTGGAACACCTCTAGGGTGTTGTTTTACCTACAGTTTCACAGAGATGCTGCCTGACCCGCTGAGTCACCCCAGCATTTTGTGTCTAACTTGGCATCGTGTTTAGCATGGACATTGTGGGCCAAAGGGCCTCTTCCTCTGCTGCACTGTTCAAACTATGTTCTATGGTTAACAAAGAACAGCCTGGCATGAAGGGAGGGATAGACTGGGAGAGAAGAAAGACTGGATAGACTCGGCTTGTACCCGCTAGAATTTAGGAGATTGAGGGGGGATCTTATAGAAACTTACAAAATTCTTAAGGGGTTGGACAGGCTAGATGCAGGAAGATTGTTCCCGATGTTGGGGAAGTCCAGGACAAGGGGTCACAACTTAAGGATAAGGGGGAAATCTTTTAGAACTGAGATGAGAAAAACATTTTTCACGGAGAGAGTGCATTCACGGAGAGAGTGGTGAATCTCTGGAATTCTCTGCCACAGAAGGTAGTTGAGGCAACAGTTCATTGGCTATATTTAAGAGGGAGTTAGATGTGGCCCTTGAGGCTAAAGGGATCAGGGGGTATGGAGAGAAGGCAGGTACAGGATACTGAGTTGGATGATCAGCCATGATCATATTGAATGGTGGTGCAGGCTCGAAGGGCCGAATGGCCTCTACTCCTGCACCTATTTTCTATGTTTCTATGTTTCTATGATAGATCGTTCTTCCTCAGAACACAGGCCCGGTGTTTAACAGAACTACTTCTGGCCAAGGATAACATTGGCTCCAACACACGACTTGTTTGTGCAATTTGTGATTGGCATGCGTATCTCTCCTGTGGAGGAATCTTAATTGAATCGGTTCAAAGCTTCCATTTGTGCTGTGTCACGGCCTCGGTGGCTCAGGAGCGACTGCTTCAAGCGGCAAGGAACGCAAACTTACTGTCAATGTTTTCTTTAAGTAAGGTGCTCCAGGTGAGAGGAGTTCTTCATTAGTGACTGGTCTCTTCAACACTACAACAGTTAACACCAGTAAGTGTTTGCACAAAGCATGCCTACATTTTACAAACTAGTAAAAGGACATTATGCAAGAAATTCTCCGCGCCGTGTTCTGGCAGTCTGCGGGAAGGGTGAATTAAAGATTAGTACAGTTACAATATCAATCGGCCTTTAGTTTAGTTTAGAGATACAGCGCGGAAACAAGCCCTTCGGCCCACTGAGTCAACGCCGGCCAGCGATCCCCGCACACTAACGTTATCCTACACACACACACACACACACACACACACACGGGACAATTAACCTACAAACCTGGACGTCTTTGAAGTGTGTGAGGAAACTGAAGATCTCTGAGAAAACCCACACAGGTCACGGGGAGAACGTACAAACTCCCGAACACATTCAGACAGCATCCGTAGTCAGGATCGAACCCGGGTCTCTGGTGCTCTGAGGCAGCAACTCTACCATTGAGCCACCATGCCAACCTTTTCAGAAGATTAGAATTTCAAGCAACAGTCCCTTAAAAGGGATTGCAGGATACTGTGCCAGTTTAATTGTTTGAGGTCAATGTTGTAGGACCCAAAATAACGACATCAACGCTCCTGCCCACACAACACCCAAATCAAACCGGCCAATGGACCCAATGCTGAAGCTGTTTGATGCTGATGTGCAGGAAGAAATTGCAGATGTTGGTTTTCACCGAAGATGAAACTCAGCGGGACAGGCAGCATCTCTGGAGAGTCATAGATACATACAGTGTGGAAACAGGCCCTTCGGCCCAACTTGCCCACACCAGCCAAAATGTCCCAACTACACTAGTCCCACCTGCCTGCGATTGGCCCATATCCCTCCAAACCTGTCCTATCCATGTACCTAACTGTTTCTTAAACGTTGGGATAGCCCCTGCCTCAACTACCTCCTCTGGCAGCTCGTTCCATACACCCACCACCCTTTGTGAGAAAAAGTTACCCCTCAGATTCCTATTAAATCTTTTCCCCCTCACTTTAAACCTATGTCCTCTGGTCCTCGATTCCCCTACTCTGGGCAAGAGACTCTGTGCATCTGCCCGATCTATTCCTCTCATGCTTTTATACATCTCAATAAGATCACCCCTCATCCTCCTGCGCTCCAAGGAATAGTCCCAGCCTGCTCAACCTGACGTGGAGAGGATGTTCCCAGATATAAAAAGAACAATTCAGCTTTACGCCATGGAATTCAAAATTCTTAAACAGCCATCTCTACCTTTGATCACCAAGTTATATATTATGCTTTGGTTTTCCTCGAAAGACTGAAATGCTTTATTTCTGTTAGCTATTAAAAACGGATTACATTCCCTATGAAGAACTCAGTTTCACATTTTATGTTAATTGGCTTTAGTTAAACTAAATCAAACTCACTCAGAACCTCTTTTATTTAACAGACTTGGAGCGCTTGGAGTTTAATTCCATGCATTAAAACTCATAGAAGGGATCAAAAATTAGAACTTGGTCCAAGTCAAACAAAGACTGCAGGTGGGAGAATGAGAACAAGGACGGAGTTGTCTAATGAATAACTATTTATGGTAATAGCCGACTATGTTAGTCCAAAACAACGTGCAGAGGTTTATTAACGAGTCAGCATGACTGGTTGCAATGTTGCCCGTGTCCAAAATAGAACGTATTTGAATCCTTAAAGTTGATTAATATCCACATAGCATTTCACAACTTTTGGAGGTCTAAGCTAGGGGTCGGCAACCTGCGGCCCCTGGGCCGAATGCGGCCCGTAACTCCAAATCATTTTTTCCCCCGTAATCATCCGGCCCTCCGATCGCTGAGCGTGGCTGAGCGGCGAACTGTGGCTGTACCTCATCCTGCGCAAAGCCGCCGGCACGTCCGTGCACCTTCCGTGAGCACGTGATTTGATGCCGGCCATCCGGGGCGGGATAGGGGCCGCATCCACACGTGATAGATGCGGCCCGCCATCCACACACAGACATGCGTCCTGGCCCCTATGCAGAACAAAGTTGCCGACCCCTGGTCTAAACAAATAACAACGCAACAATGATCATGGGTGAACGCATGATGGCCGCTTGACGGCACTGGGCCTGTAATCTCTGGAGTTTACAAGGATGAGGGGGCACCTCATTGAAATCTACCGAATAATGCAAGGCCTGCATAGAGTGAATGTGGAGAAGATGTTTCCAGTAGTGGGAGAGTCTCGAACAGAGTGCGCAGCCTCAGAATAAAAGGGTGTACCTTTAGAATAAAGATGATGAATAATTTCTACAGATAGAGGGTGGTGAATCTGTGGAATTCATTGCCACGGGCAGCTGTGGAGTCTTGAGTATTTGTAAAGCTGAGATTGAAAGGTTCTTGATTAGGAAAGGCATCAGAGGTTAGTTTAGTTTATTGTCAGATGTATAGGGAAACTGTCTAGTGAGGTACAGTGAAAAACATTTGTTGCATGCTAACCAGTCAGTTGGCAGACAATACATGATTACAATACATCGAGCCATTCACAGTGTGTAGATATATGGTAAAGGGGATGATATTTAGTGCAAGATACAGCCAATAAAGTCCGATCAAAGATAGTCCGAGAGTCACCAATGAGGGAGATAACAGTTGAGTATTGTACTCTGGTTGTGGTGAATACACTGGTGGCAGTGGGATGATATGCCTTGAGCTACAATTTTACTTCGGAGTCACGTGAGTGACTACGTGAAGAACCCACCCAGCGCGCAGGCGCGGCATTACGTCAGCAGTGCAACAGCGGCAGCAGCTGGAGCCAGGCTCTCCAGCTGCAGCATAAAGACGAGACCTCAGGTAAGTGCCTTTTTTGTTTCAGAGTCGCGCTAGAGAGAATAATGGCCTCTCGCAAGCGACCAGCCAGGAGGACTGCCTGCCCTACTCCACCCGAGGACGGGTCCATAGCGGGACGGCAGCCTCTCGCAGCGGAGGAGCTTTTTCAACGCTCCCGCTCACCCGACACCGAGCCGCCCCCAGTGCTGCAAATCTCGACGCCCCGCACAGGGAGGAAGGCGACACAGAAAACCGACCGGCCGGTGTCCTCCGATGATTCGGAGGAACGGGAACACTCTCCCCCACCGAAAAGGGGAGACGTTCGGATGAGCTGCATGAGGCAGCTCCTCGAACGTATGATTAATGAGGAGATGCGGCATCTCCCAGGAGGACGGGCTTTGGCCTCCTCCTCTCCACCCCCTTCTGTACCCTCTATATTCGAGGGCAGTAAGGGAGGCCAGGACTGGGCTGGCCTATCCCAAGGGCAGGCGGAGGATATCGTCAGCATGCCGGGCGTGCCGGAAGAAGAGCTACTGGGTGTAGTGGGCCGATATGCGGCACCACCAACAACTGGGATGGTGTTGCCACCCAGAATGGCGGCAACTATAAACAGGCTGTCCAACAACCCGCTGCAGGACAAGGCTGTCCAGCAGGCCCTTGACAACTACATCGCGCCCGAAAATTGCGAGGCGCTGAAGGTCAAGACGGTAAATGGGCAGATCTGGAACCAGCTGGGGCAGCACATAAGGGCTCAGGAGGTAAAAATGCAGCGAGTCCTGAAGCTACACTCAGCAGCCGTCACCGCCTTTGCTCGGTCAGTTGGGGAGGAAGACCTGACCATACCCCAGCAAGATGCCCTCGCACTGATGTGCGGCACCACGTACGAGCTAAACAACCTACGGCGGGACAACATCAGGCCTGCCCTCAACCCAACATATGCGGGCCTCTGTAAAGCTCCAGCGCCCGAACGACAGGCGCTGCTATTTGGTGCGGACCTGCCCCAAAAGGCTGAAGGAGTTGGAAGAGGCGGCAAAACCAGTAGGCCTCATGAGGGCAGGGCCAGGACCGAGCAGGGCGAAGACACCCAGTTGGCCGCACGCCTCGGCAGCCACCAGCAGATACCGAGCTGGTGAAAGCCTGGTGACCGCCTCCCACTACCCCCAGTGCTCTTTTTTAGAGCGGGGCCCAGGGCGGAGCCGTGGGAAGATGCGCCGCCCCACCGCAGCACCAACACGGACAACCTTGGGCCAGACCCACCGGAAACGACCCCACAAGTGAACATGGAGGTAGGTGGGTCTGGTTCCTGTCAACATACACAGACAAAGGGTGAAGTATTAACAGGGGGACGTTTGAGGGTCTTCAAGCATGTTTGGTGCTCCCATACTAACAATCAGTTTATACTCAACAGTATTAGTGGATACAAGATTGAAATCAAACCAGGCGTAGAACCGCCAGTTCAGCACATCCCCCAAAGGGTGTTCCTTCCCTCGGCAGTTGAGAAGGTAGGTAGAAGGACAAGCTGAACTTGATCGGCTCGTGGCTAAAGGCATCATAGAAATGACCACACACGAGCCGCAAGAATTTGTATCAAATATTTTTCTCAAAACTAAAAAAGATGGTGGATGTCGCATTATTATTGACCTGACATCACTTAATCAGTCTGTTGAGTATCAACATTTCAAAATGGAGACATTTGTCACTGCCAGACAACTGATCTCCAAGGGATACTACATGGCAAGCATAGATATCAAAGATGCTTACTATTTGGTACCCATTCATAAAGATTACTTTAAATATCTGAAATTTATCTGGAGGGGCCAGCTATGGCAGTACCGAGCTTTGCCCAATGGTTTAACGACAGCTCCCAGACTATTTACGAAAATTCTTAAAGTGGCCATGAAGAAATTGAGAGAATTAAAACATTTAGTAGTGGCCTATCTGGACGATGTTCTCATATTAGGAAGAACACGGGATCAAGCTGTCGCAGGAGTGTTAGCCACTAAACAACTCCTTGAAACTTTGGGTTTTATCCTCCACCCAGATAAATCAATATTGGAGCCTACTACTAACATGGATACTTAGGCTTCACTATTGACACGATTCACATGACTGTCACTCTGCCCAGAAACAAAACAGTTTCACTCATTGAAGCTTGTAGCCATTTAATTGCCACACCGCAACCTAGAATACGGCATGTAGCCAGAGTTATTGGCTCTATAGTAGCAGCATTTCCGGCTGCCCAACATGGGCCCTTGCATTATCAAAATCTCCAAAGAGCAAGGACTCATGCATTACGCCTTCATAGGGGGCATTATGATCGCAAAATGGATTTACCCGCTGAAGCCAAATTAGAACTTCAGTGGTGGGTTGACAATATTTGGCACAGTCACAGTCCTATCACCGTAACCAATCCTAACATAACCATTGCAACGGATGCCAGTGCTTTAGGCTGGGGAGCTACTAACTCCAAAGACAGCACAGGTGGCAGATGGACTAATTCAGAGGCATCGCTACTACACTCACTGGGCATTAACTTTTTGGAAATGCTCGCCGCCTTTTATGGGCTAAAAGCATATGCATCTGGTATGCGACACGTGCATGTTAGAATTATGATCGACAACACTACGGCAGTATCTTATATCCAGCACATGGGTGGCATTAAATCAGTATCATGCGACAAATTAACTGCTATAATCTGGCAATGGTGTGTCGAGAGACATATTTGGCTATCAGCTGCCTATTTACCAGGCAAGCTAAATTTAGTGGCGGACACCAGGTCACGAAAATTCAACGACAACATCGAATGGATGTTGGACCCAAAATCATTTGCTAAAATTATCAAGCAATATGGTACGCCAGATATAGATTTGTTTGCGTCTAGGTTAAATCACCAACTACCCATGTATGTGGCTTGGGAACCAGACCCAGAGGCAGCAGCGGTAGATGCCTTCACGCTGGACTGGGGAAATTTCTTTTTCTATGCTTTCCCTCCCTTCTGCCTCATCAGTCGGGTACTCCAGAAAATTCAGGCAGACTCAGCCTCTGGCATTCTGGTCGTGCCCGACTGGCCTACCCAACCATGGTTCCCAATGTTCCACGACATGGTGGTAGAGACACCAATGGTCCTTCAACACCACCCCCAATTATTGACTCACCCGGTAACTGGCATTAGCCATCCATGCCACCAAAAATTGAAACTCCTGGTTTCCAGATTTTGAACAGGCCTTACCGGGGATTGGGGTTATCAGACAGAACAATCACCACCATGTCGGCATCCCTGCGAGTTTCCACCAAGAAACAGTACCTGACCTTCATCAGGAAATGGGAACAGTACTGTCTGGACGCAGGGACATCCTACACGACGACTTCGATCTCGGATGTGCTGGAGTTCCTGGCCCACCTGCACCATGATCTCAAGATGAGCTACAGTGCCATCAACACGGCTCGGAGCGCACTGTCCGCATATCTAATGCCGATAGAACAGCATAGTGTGGGATCCCACCCTCTAGTCATCAGACTCCTTAAGGGGATCTTTAATACCAAACCCCCTACGCCTAGATACACTCACATGTGGGATGTGAGTGTAGTTCTCACACACCTTCGAGGTTGGCCTCCGGTGGGATCCCTGAGCCTGGAACAGGCCACTTACAAAACCCTCATGCTCATGGCGCTTGTCTCAGCTCAAAGGGTCCAGTCGCTCCATCAGCTTAATCTAAACTACATGGTGACCACCCCAGATACCATTACTTTCACTATGCCGGGGTTGGTAAAACAAAGTAGACCAGGTACATCAAACTCCCCGATGATCTTCCGGGCTTACCCTCCAGAACCTAGGCTGTGTGTGGTGACCCACCTTCAACATTATCTAGACACTACCCAAACGCTAAGAGGGAGAGAGAAAGCCTTATGGGTTAGCCACAGGAAGCCTTTTGGACGGGTAACCAGCCAAACATTATCCAGATGGTTGAAACAGGTCCTCAGCATGGCAGGGATTAACACTAATGTTTTTAAATCCCATTCAACCAGGGCAGCGTCCACCTCAGCGGCGGATAGGATGCAGGTTCCCCTCGACCACATCCTCAGAGCAGCGGGATGGTCAAGGGAATCGACATTCCAACGATTTTACAACAAACCGCTGATGGAACAGGACGTCTTTGCGGATACTGTTTTACAAACCGCAAAGTTATGATTTAAAGCCCATGGGAGCTATTTTGTTTTTGTTATAGTTAATAAATATTTCTTTTATAACTAAACAAACTTGTTGGTCTCTAGCTACCACTTCCTCCCTCGATGACCTTTCGGCAGTGAGTGATATAACTGTTACACGGTTTGAAATCACAGACCTTTGAAGTCTTCACGTAGTCACTCACGTGACTCCGAAGTAAAATAGTAAGATTAAACGAGTACTTACCAGTACGAAGTTTGATCTGTATTTTATGAGGAGTTACGATGAGGGATTACGTGCCCTCCGCTCCCACCCTCATTATATAGATCAAATTCGGACTAATGTCTCGTTGGTCTTCACTATCTTTACTTCAACTAGTGTCTATCTGTGATTCCACACCGCTGCTTGGAAGTATGCCGCGCCTGCGCGCTGGGTGGGTTCTTCACGTAATCCCTCATCGTAACTCCTCATAAAATACAGATCAAACTTCGTACTGGTAAGTACTCGTTTAATCTTACTATTATATGTCTCCATTGGTGAAAATAGTGCACGTGGCGGTCGCTGGCCGGCGCGGACTCGGTGGGCCAAAACGCCTGTTTCTAAGCTGTGTCTCTGAACTAAACCGAAACAATGAATGGAAAAGCGCAGTCTGAATTTAGCAATCATGCATGCTCGGCTTGTCCCTGGTCTACTGATTATTAATTAAATTAAATGTACACACATTACTGAATGTTGCTTGCTCCAACCTGATTTCGGGTTGCACTCCACTGAAGGCTCACAGGCCAGGCTTGGGCCTGCATTGTAAAAGGCGGTGGTTCCCGTGACAACAGGGGTTAGGCTGCTTCGACGCACAGCTGATACCACCTTGATCTCCTTGTTGGTTTGCACTGGAAATCCAAACAACAAGCGAGTTAGGCCCTCATCACACCAGCCCATCCATTATCACAAAGCTAACTGCATCGGCGGCACGGTGGCACAGCGGTAGAGCTGCTGCCTTTACAGCGCCAGAGACCCCGGTTCGATCCCGACTACGGGTGCTGTCTGTACAAAGTTTGCATGTTCTTCCCTTGACCTGCGTGGGTTTTCTCCAGTTTCCTCCCACGTTCTAGAGACGGGCAAGTTTGTAGGTTAAGTGTCCTCTGTAAATTGTCCCTAGAGTGTCAATATAACCAGTGTTATAACTAGGGTGATCGATGGTCGGCATGGACTCGGTGGGCCGATGGGCCTATTTCCATGCTGTATCTCTAAATTAAACTAAATTAAAAATGCTGAGCGTTCACATTTGATTGATTAAACAAGTTATATATTATACCAAAGTAGAAACAGATGCCCAATTGATGTACATTTCAGTTAAGTTTAGTTTAGTTTAGCAATACAACACAGAGACAGGCACTTTTGGCCCACACAGTCAGTGCCGACCAGCGATCCCATTACACAAACACTACCCTACACACTACGGACAATCTGCAGTAGCCATTTGACCTACAAACCTGCATATCTTCGGAATGTTCAGTTTCAGTTCAGTTTAGTTTATTGTCACGTGTACCGAGGCACAGTGAAAAGCCTTTGTTGCGCGCTGACCAGTCAGCAGAAAGACAATACATGATTACAATCGAGCCATTCACAGTGTTTAGACACATGATAAGGGAATAACATTTAGTGCAAGGTAAAGCCAGTAAAGTCTGGTCAAGGATCGTCTGAGGCAAGAATGGAACTCACTATCAAAACATCAAGGGGACGGGGGGGGCACATTTTTTTGGCGGGGCCACCCGCGCATGTGCACACTCACACACACGCACGCGCGCGCGAGGCTTCGGAGGCTCAATCCAGCGCTAAAAGCGGAGATTTTAAAATCGGGGTCACAAAAACTTGGGGGGGGGGGGAGATGTCGCCCACCTACAAAACATGGGGGGGACGGGTCCCCTCTGGCCCCCCCAGGTTTTCCGCCCCTGGTCTGAGGGTCATCAAAGAGGTGGATAGTAGTTCAGCGCGGCTCCCTGGTTGTGGTAGGACGATTGGCCGAGGGTCACCAATGAGGAAGATGTGGGAGGAAACCTGGGGCACCCGGAGAAAAAACCCCACGCGGTCGCGGGTGAACGTGCAAACTCCGCACAGACACACGTTACACGAGTGTGCGTTAGTCGAACTCTGGTGCACCTGAGAGGAAGCTGGAGCCGTCCTGCTCCGGGTTGAGTTTGCGCAGGCAGAAGGGACTGTCGTTGGACTCCTGCACCGTCCACGAGTCTTCGTTGAGGAGCTCGGTCACGCGGCGTCTGCGGCGGAAGTTGATGCGGAAGTGGTAGAGCAAGTTGCTGTCGAAAAAGTGGTGGCGGTTTGAGACTGCAGAGCAAACAAACCACGCTCTTAATGGAGGCCTACTCGTCATTACAGACTCTTCCAATTCCCTCGTAATATCAGCACGCAACAACTATTCACACAGTGTTTAAGAAGGAACTGCAGATGCTGGAAAATCGAAGGTAGACAAAAATGCTGGAGAAACTCAGCGGGTGCAGCAGCATCTATGGAGCGAAGGAAATAGGCAACTTTTCGGGCCGAAACCCTTTGGGTTTCGACCCGAAACGTTGCCTATTTCCTTTGGGTTTCGGCCCGAAACGTTGCCTATTTCCTTCGCTCCATAGATGCTGCTGCATCCGCTGAGTTTCTCCAGCATTTTTGTGTACCAACTATTAACACAGATCTCCCTTTAGTTTAGTTTAGATAAACACAAAATACTGGAGTGACTCAACTCAGCGGGACAGGCAGCATCTCTGGAGAGAAGGAATGGGCGACGTTTCGGGTTAAGACCAGTTTAGAGATACAGCGCGGAAACAGGCCACCGAGTCTGCACCGACCAGCCATCCCCCGCACATTAACACTGTCCTACACCCACTAGGGACAATATTTAAATTTACACCAAGCCAATTAACCTACAAACCTGTACGTCTTTGGAGTGTGGGAGGAAACCGAAGATCTCGGAGAAAACCCACGCGGGTCACGGGGAGAACGTACAAACTCCGTACCGACGAGCACCCGTGGTCAGGATCGAACCCGGGTCTCCGACGCTGCAAGGCAGCAATTCTATCGCTGCGCCACCGTGCCGCCCCTCCCCCAAGGCCCTATTGCAATCCACCCAGTGGAAATGTTATTGTCGGAAACAAGGAACTGCAGATGCTGGTTTGCAAAGAAAAAGCGCAAAGTGCTGGATTAACCCAGCAAGCCAGGAACAATCTCTGGAGAACATGGAGAGGTGACGTTCCGGGTCGGGACCCTCCTTCAGACTGATTGTGAGGGGAGGGGGAGGGGGAAGGGGGAGGGGGAGGGGGAGGGGGAGGGGGAGGGGGGAGGAGGGAGGAGATCGTTAGGAAGAAAGGACAGACAGAATTAAAGAAGAGTGAGGATAAGTGAACAACTCCTAATACTTAGTGAACAAGGAGAGAGGGGTGTTTGATAGGTAGATGGTTGAACAAAGACCCAGAGATGACACAGAACGTGTGTGAGAAAAGGATTGAAGAGACGGGAATTGTGAAGCCAGAGGAAGGAATGTGGGTGGAGGGGGCGGGGGGGGGGGGGGGGGGGGGGGGGAGAGAGTGGGGAGAGAGTGGGGCGAGTCTAGGTTGGGCACAGGGGAGAGGGTGGGGAATATTCCTACAGGTTTCCCTTCCTGTTTAGGATTAGATTGATAACTATTGTCACCTGTACCGAGATACAGAGAAAAGCTTTGCTTGTGGATTTGGCCTGGAGCATGCATCAGATAGGGCGGTCACGGTGGCGCAGCGGTAGAGTTGCTGCCTCACAGCGAATGCAGCGCCGGAGACCCGGGTTCGATCCCGACCACAGGTGCTGTCTGTACGGAGTTTGCACGTTCTCCTGGGTTTTCTCCGAGATCTTCGGTTTCCTCCCACGCTCCAAAGACATACAGCTTTGTAAGTTAATTGGCTTGGTGTAAATGTAAAAATTGTCCCTAGTGGGTGTAAGATAGTGTCAATGTGCGGGGATCGCTGGTCGATGCTGACCCGGTGGGCCGAAGGGCCTGTTCCCGTGCTGTATCTCTAAACTAAACTAAAATAAAATCATGCATCATTACAACCAAACCCAACTCAGGTGCAACAGGTCGATCGAAGGGGGAGTTATAAATTGTGATGATCAAACACAATGGACTCTTGTCTCTTGAAATATAAAGGCAACATACGCAAATGCATGACCTCATATTTAATAGATTAGAAATAATATTGAGACAACAATTATCACGAGGTTCTCACCATGTTGAATAATTCCGTGTTCAAGTTCCCTTCGGCATAACTCCACAGCTTCTTTTCTTGAGGAAGCTTCACCTTCCTTCATCAGCCAGTCGATCATATCGCAGCCAGAGACACTGCGGTGATACTTCACGCCATTTTCCTCTTGCAATTTCATGATGGTGTTCTCGGAGTTAATGAGCCTGCCAACAGTAGGAACAAGAGTGCAGAGATGTACAGATCCCAAAACGGTCACGTCACTGCGGCCGGGACCTTGCTCCTTCTCCCCGTGACTGCGCGCGTCTCATCCCCATCCTTGCAGGTCAATTGGCCTCTGTAAATCGCCCCTAGTGTGGCATGAGTGGATGAGAAAGTGGGATGACATAGGACTAGTGTGATGGTCGATTATAGTTGTAGAGGTACAGCGTGGAAACAGGCCCTTTGGCCTACCGAGACCGCACCGAGCCGCCATCACCTGTACGCTAGTTATATCTTACACACTAGGGACGATTTACAGAAGCCAATTAACCTACAAACCTGCAGGTCTTTGGAAAGTGGGAGGAAACCGGAGCGCCCGGAGAAAACCCACGCGGTCACAAGGAGAATGTGCAAACTCCATACAGTCAGCTCCCATAGTCAGAATTGAACCCAGGTCTCTTGCGCTGTAAGGCAGCAACTCTACCACTGCGCCGCCACTAATAGGGTGATTTCACGAAAGGTCACTGGAGCGTAGATCCGCACACACGAAATAAATAAATTCACAACGCATTGATAGTTTACGATTATTTAAATGGTAAATGGAGCTTCAGAAGCGTTTTCATTTTGCATGTTAAACCCCACCTGAGAACCATGGGCGATTCTGCAATTTTACTGAGGGATTTTTTACTTTTAAAACTTTTCATACAATAAATGAATAAAGATAAAAAAAGTCAATAATGCCTTACTTTTGATGAAATGCAGCGAGCAAACGCGATAATTCCCAATATTTTGGATCTTTAAATCTCCACGGCAAACGTCCGCTGGTCATTTCCGCTGGATTTGCACCTTCAGCTCCCTCTTGAATTTACCTTAGTTTCTATCTTTTTTTTGGACTGTAAATTTAGGTAGCTGTGCCTCACGGTCACCCCGACTGGCACAGTAAATTGCAGCTCAAAAACTGGCCATTTTCGATGTTTTTAACGGGTGTGAAAGTGCGTGTTTTCCCATTCACTAACATGTACCGGATGTACAGCATGTACTCCACTTCAGATTTTCGGTCACGTGGGTGCGGATCTACGCTCCAGTGACCTTTCGTGAAATCACTCTATACCAGGTGATTGATATTGTCAGTGTGGACTCGGTGGGCTGAAGGCCCTGTTTCCACGTTGATTCTCTGAACTAAACTAGTACTAGGAATGTCCAGAACATTTTCTAAAATAAGCATCAACATTGGATCCAAACCAGTACATTAAATACCTACTTCTTAGACTCCCTGGCCTTTTGGCTCATACTCAAGCCTTACCTTGAAGCACCATGCTCAAAACAAGTTCAGCAACTTCCACGGTAGTGTTTGCCAATAGAAATCTCTATGTCAGTCTGAGCCAGCTCTCGTGTCTCTGCATTGCAGAAATATTGCATGTGGAACATGGGCCAGAATTTCCAGGCAGCAGTGAATTGCCCAATCTTGCGATTGACTTTGTCACTGAATATCCCTGGAGCGATTGATTCATGCAAGCTAGTGCAAGTTCACCAGGCACAATGCAGGGCAGCGCTGTAGGTAAACTACAGGCAGTCGCTCTCTGGGATGTTTCTGGGCTGTAGAACTGTATGGATAAAATACAGTGCAGAATGAGTGTGCCTGGATGCTTGATGGTTGGCATGGTCTTGGTGGAATTAATTGCCACAGAAGGCTGTGGAGGCCAAGTCAGTGGATAATTTTAAGGCAGAGATAGATACAGTAGACTCTTGATTGGTACGGGTGCCAGGGGTTGTGGGGAGAAGGCAGGAGAATGGGGTTATGAGGGAAAGATAGATCAGCCATGATTAAATGGCAGAATAGAGTCGATGGGCCGAATGGCCTAATTCTGCTCCTATCGCTTATGATGGTCCGAGGAAAATAATCCAAGTTTGTCCAAACACTCTCTTATAGCGAATAGCCGCTAATCCAGGCAGCATGCTGGTCAACTGCCTTTGCACCCTTTCCAAAGTTTCCCGATCCTTCCTGATAGATGTATATAAAATTATGAGAGGCATAGATGGGGTAGATAGTCAAAACCTTTTTCCCTGGTTGGAAATGTCAACTACCAGAGGGCATAGCTTCAAGGTGAGAGGGGCAAAGTTTAAGGGACATCTACAGGGAACGGTTTTTAAAATATCGAGTATGATTGAGTGCCTGGAATGAACTATCGGAGGTTGAGGTTGAGGCAGAGACGATGGTGGCATTTAGGTGACATTTGGAGAGGCGCATGGACATGGAGGGATGGGGATTAAGTGCAGTTAAGAGCACTGTAGATCTTGGCATCATTTAAGGCAAAGACATTGTGATCCAAAGGACCTGTTCTTGTGTTAGACAATAGACAACAGGTGCGGGAGTAGGCCATTCGGCCCTTCAAGACAGGAGTAGGCCATTCGGCCCTTCAGGCCCTTCAAGCCAGTGTTGTACTATCTTCTTTCGTGCTCAAGTTACTGGTTAATTTGACTCCACTTGCCTCCAACTCAAAGTTTTGGGAACGATCAACTTAATTTAAATTGAAAACGTTAATAATTTTAGTGTAAAAGTTAATACTTTTAGTATAAAATACAGAGGATTCTGAATAAAAGAATTTAGTTTACTTTAGTGATAGGGATACAGCACAGAAACAGGCCCTTCGGCCCACTGAGAACACACTGACCAGCGATCCCCGCACACTAAAGGCCCTGTCCCACTATACGAGTTTACCCAAGAGCTCTCCCGAGTTTAAAAAAAAATCTAACTCGTGGTAAGTACGTAGAATGTACGTAGCGGGTACGTCGGAGCTCGGGGAAGTCTCTTAGCGGCTCGTAACGCTAACGGCAGGTACTTGGGAAACGCGGTAAGCTCGTGAAGTTTTTTTCAACATGTGAAAAATGTCCACGAGAGCCCCGAGTACCGACGAGTGGCTGTTACCGTAATTCTCCGAGTTCGAATCAGGGGAAACTCGGGAGAACTCTTGAATTACCTTGTACAGTGGGACTGGCCCTTAACACTATCCTACACACTCACGCAAGGGACAATTTTGTTTTTACATTTATACCAAGCCAATTAACCTACAAACCTCCACGTCTTTGGAGCGTGGGAGGAAACCGAAGATCTCAACGAAAACCCACGCAGGTCACAGGGAGAAAGTAAAAATTCTGTACAGACAGCACCCATACTCAGGATCGAACCCGGGTCTCTCGTGCTGTAAGGCGGAAACTCTACCTCTGCGCCACCGTGCTGCCAATGAAGGGTGATGAAGGCCCTTCAAACTCAGATTTGAGTCTATAGCTGAAGATTTTATGGGGAACTCACTTTTCATACAAGCTTTGACCTCTCATGAACACCTTCACTTCCTTACTTAAGGGAAATGTTCCATCGTCTTTTCGGAATCTGTAGAGAAGTTTGGCATCCTTGAATTCTGAATGTCCATCGCAAACTGCAAAGAGAACATATTTTTTTCATTGCTTAGTATTATTGCAGAAATGTGGTTATTGGTTAGTTTAGTTTATTGTCACGTGTACCGAGGTACAGTGTAAAGCTTTTGTTGCGTGCTATCTGGGGGGGGAGAAGAAGAACAAATCAGGGCCGGCAACAGATGACCTCAGGAAGGGTGGAGCCCACAATGGTCCATTGTTGGCTGGGGAAGGTACACTAACAAGAGGGATACAAAGATGTGAACAGTGGAACTGGTAGGACGACTGGGGTGGTGGAGGGGGGAGAGAAGGGAGGAGGGGGAAACATAGAAGCATAGAAAATAGATGCAGGAGTAAGTCATTCGCCCTTTCGAACCAGCACTGCCATTCAATATGATCATGGCTGATCATCCAAAATCAGTACCACGTTCCTGCTTTCTCTCCATAACCCTTGATTCCATTGAATTGGCCTCCACTGCCTTCTGTGGCAGAGAATTCCACAGATCCACAACACTCTGGGACAAAAGGTTTCCCTCATCTCAGTCCTAAATAGCCTACCGCTTATTCTTAAACCGTGACCTCTGGTTTTGGACTCCCCCAACATGGGGAACATTTTTCCCGCATCTAGTCTGTCCAATCCTTTCAGAATTTCCAATGTTTTGACAAGATTTTCCTCTCACATTCTAAATTCCAGTGAATGTATCAGCCCAGTCGATCCATTCTTTCGTCGTCTGAAATGCAGTCGTTACTTGAAGCCTTTGCTTCCAAGTTTTCAACCTGCCCTTGCATTGTGCAAAGCTATGTAGGAAACATCTAATTGTAAAAACACCACACCCCCAATGCCCTTGCTCTCCTCCCGAGTCCACTCCAATTGTCACGTGTCCCATTAACCTACATACAAGGTGACATTGAATTACACTTCATTAATAATTACAAACATTGTAAATAGTAAGTACTTCTGAAGTCACGCGGTGAATGACATCGATGTTTTGTACCACAGACTTCAGTCATTTCTGCTTAGTGATTTTAATTCAGGACAAAATGTCACAATTCTATAAATGCTCCCACAAACAATGGAGAGAGAGATATTAAACATGGAATTTGATTTGTTACTCTGCATAACACAATACAGGAACGTACTGTTTTCATTGATCGGTAATGATAGATGTGACAACATATTTTCAGTGCAAGAGTTGGCAAGGTCTTAACACAGATTCTACAGCGTTAAAAACTAAGTAAGTTGCAAGTGAAAGGTACAGATTTCTCTTGAGAAAATGGGTAATTGAACTGCGGTTTCTGCCAAGTCAAGTCAAGTCAAGTTTATTTGTCACATACACATACGAGATGTGCAGTGAAATGAAAGTGGCAATGCTCGCGGACTTTTGTGCACACAGACAAACAACCTATAAACACAATCATAACACACATATACCTTTACATGTAATGGACCATTAGTTTAACAAAGAACTGCAGATGCTGGAAAAATCGAATATAGATAAAAACGCTGGAGAACAAGTAACAAGTAACAAGTAGCCTTTATTGTCATGAAACTCAGCAGGTGAGGCAGTATCTATGGAGCAAAGGAAACAGGACCATTAGTTTAGTTTAGTTTTGTTTATTATTGGAACGTGTGCAGAGGGACAGTGAAAAGTTTTTGTTTCCGTGCTACCCAGTCAAAAACAAAAGACTAAAGGGCCTGTCCCACTTGGGCGATTTTTTAGGCGACTACAGGCTGTCTCCACATGGTCGCCAGGATGTCGCCTGTATGGGCGTGAGTAGTCTCTTCAGTCGCTCAAAGAATCGTAGCATTTTTCAGGATTTTGAAATGTTTTAAACTTTTCGGCGACTGTTGGCTTGTCGTAGCTTGTCTTCTCCTGTTCTCGTAGGTTGTCGCTGGGATGGCGTAGGTTGTCGCCGGTGCTGACTTCGGTGAATTTCATTGTCGTGCCGGCTGGCCAGCTGAGGAGTTTTGGCCCGGGTACCGCAAAGTCCTGCACCCCGTCCAACTCATGAACCGATGATCGGCCATGAGAAGGAGGGGTGGTGGTGGTGTTGGCGGTAAGCGAAGGTCCGAAGGTCGGACAGCTGGCCGGGCTGCCAACCAACGGGGCCACGGGCGAGGTGCTGCTGCTGCACTCCATGGGCTGCACTACGTCGGGACGGGTGAGGCAGGGCCGGACGCGGCACTTCAACCCGACAGTCCCCTCCACCCAAGTAGTAGCAGTCAAAGGCCGGTCCCGTTTGGGACAAACCAATTTAGCCCAATATAAGGGGTGTCCCAGCTAATACGGGACAATTGGCAACCCTACCCATCAAAGCCGGTCCCTCTTGCCCAGGTTTGGCCCAGATCCCTCTACATCTTTCCGAACCATGTATGTGTCCAAATGTCTTTTAAATGTTGCTATAGTATCTGCCACAACTACCTCCTTCGGCAGGTCATTCCATCTGCCCACCGCTCTCCGAGTGAAGACACAGAAATGCTAAGGCAAGTTTGCAAACAAGGGTTGAGGAGATCACTGGGCCAGTGTTCTTTGAGAGAGAAACATCAAAGAGGATATTTACTCAAGGAAGCACCCTGGCTGTTGCAGTGAGGGTCAGATCCTCAAACATCCCTGTAGATGGAACGAGCTGCCGGCGGAGGTAGATGGGGCAGGTACTATCGCAACATTTAAGAAACATTTGGACAGGTAAATGGATAGGACAGGGTTAGAGGGATATGGGCCAAACGCAGGCAGGTGGGACTACAGTAGATGGGACATGCTGGCCAGTGTGGGCAGGTTGGGCCGAAGGGCCTGTTTCCACGCTGGATCACTCTATGACCTGAGTTGCTAGGGATGTAATGCTGTGGCTCTATAAGGCGCTGGTCAGGCCACATTTGGAGTATTGTGAACAAATTTGGGTAGGTGGTGGGACTAGTGTAGATGGGACACGTTGGTCGGTGTGATCACAGTGAACTTCACAAACAGGTTTCATCTACTTGGCATCCAAGATCTGTAGTGGACTTGCCCCAACCCTCGTCATCACCCAGAGTTGAACAATAGGTCAAATCAATTTTCCCCGCTCCTGAATTCCGGGGAATGTTAATGATGCTTCCTCAGCCACCACCAGCAGCACCAGGTGACTTGGTTTATAAAGACCTGCATAATGTGTGCAGTCCAACTCTCTGTTTAGCTGAAACATCAAATTAATCAGACGACAGTGCAGGAGATTAGCCGAGACATCGGTAGAGCCCCAAAGGATTCCTTAACGTTATGAAGTAAGCTCCCTTCAAAAGCTTTTGTTAAGTGGACACCCTTATTAATATTTTACTTTGTGAACTAATCATAATCGTCTGGAATTTCCGCTTGCGTCAGTTTCAAGAAGTGTTTTCTCTCTTTCCCCCTCAAGTTTCCACTCAGTCATCGGATGATTTCCAACCATTAAAATCCAGGGCAACGTTTAATAAAAATAAAATCTTCACAAGGATTTCCTTACAAGTGACAGGACACTTCAGCCTAATTAACATGGGCGGCACGGTGGCGCAGCGGTAGAGGTGTTGCCTTACAGGGCCAGGGACCCGGGTTCAATCCGTACTCCGGGCGCTGTCTGTACATCGTTTGTACGTTCTCCACGTGACCTGCGTGGGTTTTCTCCGGGATCTCCGGTTTCCTCCCACACTCCAAAGACGTACAGGCTTGTAGGTTAATTGGCTTGGTATAAATGTAGAAATTGCCCCAAGTGTGTGTAGGGTAGTGTTAACGTGCGGGGATCGCTGGTCGGCTAAACTAAAAGTTTCATTTAGAGATACAACGCGGAGACACCGAGTCCACGCCGACCAGCGATCCCCGCGCACTAGGCCCGTCCCACTTAGGAGACCTAAACAGGAAACTCTGGTGACCTTGCCCGCCACCCAAGGTTTCCATGAGGTCACCGGAGGTTTTGGTCACTCTCCCTAATGGTCGAAAGTGGTTTCCGCGTGGTCGAGGCTTCATCGAAGTCGCTGCTATTTTTTCATCATGACTAAAACCGGCCTCGACTAAAAATAGGTTGCCGTTTTAAAAATCTATCATTTTTTAGTCGCAGGTCTAGTCGAAGCCGGTTTTCTTCATAGTCGAGGAAGGTTTTCAACATATGCGTGGGAGGTGGTAGGAGGTTGCAGGTCACCTCGACCTTGATTTTTTTTGGGTGATCGTGCGGGCAAGGTCACCAGAGTTTGCCGTTCAGGTCTCCTAAGTGGGACAGGGGCTTAATAACAAACTGGGGACAATTTACAATTTTACCAAGCCAATTAGCCACAAACCTGGGAGGAAACTGGTGATCCCAGAGAAAACTCACACAGGTCATGGGGACAATGTACAAACTCCGTACAGACAGCACCCGCAGTCAGGATCGAACTCGGGTCTGTGGCGCTGTAAGGGAGCAACTATAACATAGAAACATAGAAAATAGGTGCAGGAGTAGGCCATTCGGCCCTTCGAGCCTGCACCGCCATTCAATATGATCATGGCTGATCATCTAACTCAGTATCCTGTACCTGCCTTCTCTCCATATCCCCTGATCCCTTTAGCCACAAGGTCCACATCTAACTTCCTCTTAAATATAGCCAATGAATTGGCCTCAACTACCTTCTGTGGCAGAGAATTCCACAGATTCACCACTCTCTGTGTGAAAAAAAAAATTCTCATCTCGGTCCTAAAAGACTTCCCCCTTATCCTTAAACTGTGACCCCTTGTTCTGGACTTCCCCAACATCGGGTGCAATCTTCCTGCATCTAGCCTGTCCAACCCCTTAAGAATTTTGTAAGTTTCTATAAGATCCCCCCTCAAAACTTAGCTTTCATTTTTAATGAATGGCTGTCGTTTATTTGCTCTTACATCTTGGAAGAGGGAAGCACTGTGTCAGATGAGGAGCAGCCTTTCATGAGTGTGCTTGCTGCCCCTCTCCTCATCATTCCCCTCCATATAATATGTGCAGTTATATACTGCATCAGAATTAAATGAGGCTGTTAGTTAAGCACAATGCTGTAATTCACTAAAGTGAATAATAAAGTGCTGCCAATATTTTCGCATAAAATCAGAGACTGCAGTCCAATCCCTGCTAGTTACTGTATAGTTTTAACTAGCTGAAGCCAAAGTTATTGAGGTAAAGTATTGAAAATGCATTCAAGAAAGATAACAACATGTCTATTAATGTCCTCGCAGCTGAAAGAGTCGTTTTAAGCTTCTCCTGGGGTTTGTAAATGAGTATTGTAAACTTTAGACTTCAGAGATACAGCACAGAAACAGAACCTTTCGCCCAACGAGTCAGTGCCAACCAGCAATATTACCCCGTGCACTAACACTTTACACTTGAACTAAAACCAATTTACACTTTTTACCAAAGCCAATTAACCTACAAACCTGAACGTATTCGGAGTGTGGGAGGAAACCAGAGCACCTGGAGAAAACCCGCGCAGTCACAGGGAGAACGTACAAACTCCGCACCGACATCACGCATAGTCAGGATTGAACCTGTGTCTCTGGCAACTTTACTGTTGTGCCACTGTGCTACCCTTATAGAACCTCGAACAGCACTACATACGAACAAGATCTTCGGCCCACAATGTCTGTGCCAAACATAATAATAATAATAATAATAATACATTTTATGTATGGGCGCCTTTCAAGAGTCTCAAGGACACCTTACAAAAATTTAGCAAGTAGAGGAAAAACATGTAAGCGGAATGAAATAAATAGTAGAGACATGACTAGTACACAAAGTAAAGACAGAATTCAATTCAAACATGATGTCAAGACCATCTCTTATCTACCTGAACATAATGGAGGAGGCCCAGGACAGAAAGGTCAGATTGGGAATGGGAGGGGGAATAATAGCCCTGTCCCACAGTGCGAGTTCATTCCAAGAGCTCTCCCGAGTTTTAAAAAAATCAAACTCGTGGTAAGCACGGAGAATGAACGTAGCAGGTATGTCGGAGCTCGGGGACGTCTCTTAGCGCTAACGGCAGGTACTCGGGAAGACTCGCCAACGGCAGGTAAGCACGGGAAGATTCGTGAAGATTTTTCAACATGATGAAAAATGTCCACGAGAGCCCAGAGTACCGACGAGTGGCCATTACCGTAAATCTCCGAGTTCCAATCAGGGCAAACTCGGGAGAACTCTTGGAATGAACTCGTACCGTGGGACAGGGGTTTTAAAGTGCTGAGGAACCATTCCCTGTATAACCATCTGCCTATCCAAAAGTATCGTAAATGCCACAATCGTATCTGCCTTCACCACCACCACCACAAGTAGACCAACTCCAGCCTCCCGCAGCCCTCTGTGTAAAAGAAGCCTTCCTGAACCCCTAATGGATTAATAAAGAAGTTCTTAATATCTTTCATTTTATACCAAAGACTCAGTGTCATGCAAAGCAGGAGCGAATATTCGACATACAAGGCCCCATAGCAGAATTGTCCACGTGGCAGGGCTGGAAACTGTAAGTATCCTGAGCTAATTCTGCTACCACCATCATCTATTGCAACAAGTGATGGCTCCCACTGATTGCCGCCGGAAGATTGCGTCCTGTTCAGGACGAACGATGACAGCGATGTCAACATTTGTAACATGGAAGATGGACATGAAAGAAGAAGAAAACACAATGACATTCAGCCCAAATCACTCATCTTTCATTCGGCTTGTTGGTCTTAAGAACACCGCCAATAAGGGAACTAATCTTCCCATCAGAACTGCCCCCTCCACCGACACCTTTAAGTCAAGATTAAAATATTACCTATACTCCCAAGCCTTTCCTGACGTCCACTGAGCGAGGGCTATATGTATATATGTATGTAGTTTGTTTGTTTATACTATTCTTATAACAAATGTGAAGCACTTTGGCCAACGAGAGTTGTTTTTTTAAATGTTCTATATAAATAAATGTGACTGACGATGACTAATCTTTCCTCGTTATCGTATTAGGCCCATTTGGTGTGGCAGAGCAAATGGACTTGGACGGTAACATACCATGATGAATGATGTTATGATCCATTAACTTCTGCATTAGTTTAATGGCTGTTCCTCTGTCCGGTGCTTCTTTATGGTCTATCAACCAGTCCATCACCTCTTTTGCAACAAAACAGTTCGGGTATGTTCGTAGATTGTAGCGGCGGTCTTTGATCAACTTTCCGTCATGTAGGCGAAGCCTGAATAATACAACAAAGCCACATTATGAATTACCAGTAAATTAATATTTTCTACGCATCTAATATTGTTGAAGATCCATTGTCCAAGCCCACAGTTAAATGGGATCCCACTACTAGCCACAACCTCCCATCTCCACCCCTTTCTGCTTTCTGCAGAGACCGTTCCCTCTGTAACTCCCTGGTCAACTTGGCCCTTCCCACCCAAACCCCAGATACTTTCCCCCTGCAACCGCAGGAGATGCAACACCTGCCCCTTCACCTCCCCCCTCGACTCCATCCCAGGATTCCGACAGTCTTTCCAGGTGAGGCAGAGGTTCACCTGCACCTCCTCCAACCTCAGCTGCTGTATCTGCTGTTCCAGGTGTCAACTTCTCTACATCGGCGAGACCAAGCGCAGGCTCGGCGATCGTTTCGCTGAACACCTCCGCTCAGTCCGTCATTACCTACCTGATCTCCCGGTTGCTCAGCACTTTAACTCCCCGTCCCATTCCCAATCTGACCTTTCTGTCCTGGGCCTCCTCCACTGTCAGAGTGAGGCCCAGCACAAATTGGAGGAACAGCACCTCATATTTCGCTTGGATAGTTTAACACCCCAGCGGTATGAACATTGACTTCCCTAACTTCAAGTAGCCCTTGCTTTCCCTCTCTCTCCACCCCCTCCCCCTTCCCAGTTCTCCCACCAGTCTTACTGACTCCGACAACATTCTATCTCTGTCCCGCCCACTCCCATGATATCAGTCTGAAGAAGGATCTCGGCCCGAAACGTCACCCATTCCTTCTCTCGAGAGATGCTGCCTGTCCCGCTGAGTTACTCCAGCATGTTGTGTCTACCTTCTCTGTATGCTTTCAATATTTTTGTGTTTATTGTCAATACTATGATGCGATACACAGAAAACCGTGCAAAGTTTTCTCGAGTAGCTTTCCTGGAAAGATTTGTATAAACAGGGTCATTTTAGGATAAATATTTTAATAGAACACAAGGATCTTGCACAGAACACACAGTGCTGGAGTAACTCAGCAGGTCAGGGAGCATCTCTGAGAATGTGGATTGGCAGCGTTTCGGGTCAGGACCCTTCTTCAGACTGAAAATGGGTCCCAAGCACAAAACATTGTCCATCCATGTTCTCCGGAGCTGCTGCCCGTTCCACTGAGTTACTCCAGCCTTTAGTGTAGGATAGTGCTAGTGTACGGGGTGATTGCCTGTCAGAATGGGCAATAGACAATAGACAATAGGTGCAGGATTAGGCCATTTGGCCCTACGAGCCAGCACCGCTTGGTGGAACAAAGGACCTGTTTCCATGCTATATCTCTAAAGTCTAAAGTATGGGGTGATCATTGGTAGGAGCGTAGTCGACGGGCCGAAGAGCCTGTTTCTGCACTGCATCTATAACATCTACAATGTGTATGAAGGTGGGCCACAGCAAAAACAATTTTTTTTTTTTAAATAGTTGAAAACAGATATATGAAAAATGAGAAAATCACATAGGAAAGTTGGAGAAAAATGAAGACATAATTAAAATGGCAAACAGCTGATTGTATAAAGAATATCAAAGGCAAGCACGAAGGTAGACACAAAATGCTGGAGTAACTCAGCCGGTGAGGCAGCATCTATGGAGAGAAGGAATTGGCGACATTTTGCCAATTCCTTCTCTCCGTAGATGCTGCCTCACCCGCTGAGTTACTCCAGCATTTTGTGTCTACCTTCGATTTTACCAGCATCCACAGTTAGACAATAGACAGTAGAAAATAGGCACAGGAGGAGGCCATTCGGCCCTTTAAGCCAGCACCGCCATTCAATGTGATTATAGCTGATCATCCACAATCAGTACCCCGTTCCTGCCTTATCCCCATATCCCCTGACTCCGCTATCTTTGAGAGCTCTATCGAACTCTCTATTGAAAGCATCCAGAGAACCAGCCTCCACCGCCTTCTGAGGCAGAGAATTCCACAGACTCACAACTCACTGTGTGAATAAGTTTTTCCTCATCCCCGTTCTAAATGGCTTGTCCCTTATTCTTAAACTGTGGCCCCTGGTTCTGGACTCCTAGTGTACGGGGTGATCGCTGGTCGGCAGGGGCTTGGTGGGCCGAAGGGCCTGTTTCCACTCTGTATCTCTAAAGTCAAACATGTGAGAGGTCAAGTGGTACAAATATACCGATCCTTAAAAATAGATCGACTTCCATGGAAAGAGGCCCATATTTTACACTGTTTATTTTAAGGGCAGTACGTAAATAAGGAGTTAAAAATAATTCATGCAGAACTATGTGTGGCACTCATCTGAACGCACAAACCCGTGAAGGTTAACACTAGCAATGTACAGTTGGGACAAATAACTATTTATCCAGGACTAGGTCAATGAAAATCTAATAAAATGATCGAAATGGTGAAATCGGAAAAGGGGCAATTAGTGAAAGATTATTTCCACAGCGCTGCATCAGTAACAATGAATCAAGGATTAGTACTGGAAGCATGAAGGGGTTGCAACGAGGAATGCTTCCACCCGCCAAGGCTGATTAAACCACTGAACGCATTCGACACGAGTAGCTATTAAAGCCAAATTATATTGGCATTAAAGGGAATCCCAATAAATATTAGAACGTGTAAGGGTAAAAGTAGGAATATAGAATTCAAGTAGATGAACAAGGGAGGCACGGTGGCGCAGAGGTAGAGTTGCTGCCTTACAGCGGCAGAGACCCGGGTTCGATCCTGACTACGGGTGCTGTCTGTACGGAGTTTGTACGTTCTCCCCGTGATCTGCGTGGGTTTTCTACGGGATCTCTGATATCCTCCCACACTCCAAACACGTGCAGGTTTGTAGGTTAATTGGATTGGTATAATTGTAAAAATTGGCCCTAGTGTGTGTAGGGTAGAAACATAGAAAACATAGAAAATAGGTGCAGGAGTAGAGGCCATTCGGCCCTTCGAGCCTGCACCGTCATTCAATATGATCATGGCTGATCATCCAAGTCAGTATCCTGTACCTGCCTTGTCTCCATACCCCCTGATCCCTATAGCCACAAGGGCCACATCTAACTCCCTCTTAAATATAGCCAATGAACTGGCCTCAACTACCTTCTGTGGCAGAGAATTCCAGAGATTCACCACTCTCTGTGTGAAAAATTGTGCAAGGCTGGGGTTTCGGAGGGTGGGGTTGCCGAGTTATTGGGGTAAATTGGTTTGTCCCGTACGGGACCGCCCTTGCCCCGTATTTGACCGCTACTACTCGGGTCGAGGGGGACTGTCGGGTGGGAACGCCGCGTCCGGCCCCGCCTCACCCGTCCCGACGTAGTGCAGCCCATGGAGTGCAGCAGCAGCGCCTCGCCCGTGGCCCCGTTGGTCGGCAGCCCGGCCAACTGTCCGACCTTCGGACCTTCGCTTACCGCCGACACCACCACCGATGGTCGATCGTCGGTTCACGAGTTGGACGGGGTGACGGACTTTGCGCGCAACATCGCGCGGCCCGGGCCAAACTCCTCAGCTGGCCCACTAGCTGGGCTTTGTGTGCAGTCCAGCACCCAGGCCAGCTCATCATTCACCCGAGTCGGCCGTGGCTGGGTGAATAATGAGTTCGGAATTCCGTTGGGAATTCGGTTGGGAATTCGTCCTTTATTTTGACCTTTTGTCCCTTATTTGGGAGTGGGAAAGTTGGCGACCCTATTCGGCGGGATGGCCAGTACGGACTCAGTGGGTCGAAGGGCCTGTTTCCAAGCTGTATCTCTAAACTAGACTGAACAAAACAAATGTTGTGTATAACGCTGAAACTTGCATCATTTTACAGATGGTCTATGTCTACATATTTAGCTTTCCATGCACGGAGCTTTAAATAAACTAACAGGGCAACGCGGTTCCCTGCTTTTAAATGTCAAGGAAAATTCCTCTCTCTGTTGCCATACCTACATCAGTTATAACTCTTGCGTATTAGTCTGTCCAGATTTCCCTCCATTGACTCCATTTACAGATCACGCTGTCACAGAACAGCAGATAAAGTAACCAAAGACTTGTCCCACCCCTGGCCATTCCTTCCTCTCCCCGCTCCCGACCGGCAAAAGGGACAGAAGCTTGAACGCGCGCACCACCAGACTCAGGGACAGCTTCATCCTCTCCGAGATCAGGCTTCTGAATGGTCCTTCCATAAGCTGGGGTTACTGTCCGATTCACCTCTGTCCTATTACAGACATTGGACTTTGTCTATAGAACGTGGGGTGGGACATTGCAACCTTCGTGTGGTCCGCCCTGCTTTGACGAATACAATCAACCTGGCGTGCACAATCAAATAAGATCAAATAGTACAAGTTGTCCTACAACTTTAGGCTGTGCACGCCGTACACAAGATGATGTCGCTAGGATCGCTAGAATTTAGAAGATTGAGGGGGGGATCTTATAGAAACGTACAAAATTCTTAAGGGGTTGGACAGGCTAGATGCAGGAAGATTGTTCCCGATGTTGGGGAAGTCCAGAACAAAGGGTCACAGCTTAAGGATAAGGGGGAAGTCTTTCAGGACCGAGATGAGAAAAACATTTTTCACACAGAGAGTGGTGAATCTCTGGAATTCTCTGCCATAGAAGGTAGTTGAGGCCAGTTCATTGGCTATATTTAAGAGGGAGTTAGATGTGGCCCTTGTGGCTAAAGGGATCAGGGGGTATGGAGAGAAGGCAGGTACAGGATACCGAGTTGGATGATTGAATGGCGGTGCAGGCTCGAAGGGCCGAATGGCCTACTCCTGCACCTATTTTCTATGTTTCTATGTCATCTCTGGAACTGATGCGCTACAATGCTGAGAACTATATTCTGCACTCTGTACCTTCACTTTTGTCTACCAATTGTCCTTAAGTTTGACTTGGTTGCATTTATGTATGGCATCCCAAAGACTGACACAAATGCTGGAGTAACTCAACGGGTCAGACAGCATCTCTGGAGAAAAAGGATGGGTGATATCTCGCGTCAGTCTGAAGAAGGGTCACGACCCGAAACGCCACCCATCCGTTTTCTCCACAGGTGCTGCCTGACCCGTTGTTACTCCAGCACTTTGTGTCCGTCTTTGGTTTAAACCAGCATCTGCAGTTCTTTGTTTCTACCTATCCACAAAATGGTTAATTGGCCTCAGTGTGTAGGGATTGGAGAAAGGGAGATAGCACAGAACTAGCGTGAGCAGGTGGATGAGGTTCGGCCTGGACTCAATGGGCCGAATGGCCTGTTTCCAGGCTGTATCTTACATTCAATCAATCAATAAATTTCACGTCTTCCTAAACCCCATGCATTAATCAAATCTCTGTCAGTGTGTGGACCTGTTTGTTCAGTACAATGACACGGGGAGGCTTTTTGTTTCAACCTGCTGTGTCAACAATGAAAAGTAAACTTCCTGCAGATCTGGACATCAGTATTGGACTCCCACTTCTCCTCCTGGCTACCACCTTTTGGTAGCTGAATGCAGTCATTATTATAAACAAGGCGTCTTTTTCCAAACATAATGTATAAAATTTAGTTTAAAGATACAGCAGGGAAACAGGCCCTTTGGCCATCCACACTAGTTTTATGATATCCCATCTTCTGCCTACACACTTGCACCTTGTGCCTGGGTAATGGTCAACTATCATGTTCTTCTCGTCTGAATGGTTTCAACCTATTTCATCAACTGTTTCCATGTTGTCTTTGCCCAACACATCAATCTGCACCCAGTTCTGCCTTGAAAACCATAGATTTGACTAGAACGGGTGTTGGAGGTTATGGGGAGAAGGCAGGAGAATGGGGTTAGGGTGGGAGAGACAGATCAGCCATGATGGGCCGAATAGCCTAATCCTGCTCCCATCACATGATCTTATAGTGAGATCAGTAAACATGTACTGCATGCAGTAAAATGGGTTGGAGACATGATGGACTGAATGATATAATTCTACTCCTGTCACTTATGATCTTATCATGATCATACGAGTTCCTACACTCTCTCAGAGTCTTGTGCCCAGAGTAGGGGAATCGGGAACCAGAGGACATATCTTTAAGGTGAGGGGGGGGGGGAAGATTTAATAGGAACCTGAGGGGAAATGTTTTCACAAAAAGGGCGGTGGGTGCATGGAACAAGCTGCTGTGGAGGTAGTTGAGGCAGGGACTATCGCAACTTTTAAGAAACATTTAAATAGGTGCATGGATAGGACAGGTTTAGAGGGACATGGGCCAAACGTAGACAGGTGGGACTAGAGTAGATGGGACATGTTGGCTGGTGTGGGCAAGTTGGACCGAAGGGCCTGTTTCCACGCTGTATCACCCTATGATCACCCTCTGAGCGCAGGTATATGGGACTAGAGGAGAATATGTATTCGGCACGGACTAGAAGGGTCGAGATGGCCTGTTTCCGTGCTGTAATTGTTATATGGTTATATGGTTATTAGTTGTTAGGGATGTAATGCTGAGGCTCTATAAGGCACTGGTCAGGCCACATTTGGAGTACTGTGAACAAATTTGGGCCCTGTATCTGAGGAAGGATGTGTAGGATCTGGAGAGGGTCCAGAGGAGGTTTACAAGAATGATTCCAAGATTGAGTGGGTTAGCATATGATAACGTTCGACAGCACTGGGCCTCTACATGCTGGAGTTTAGAAGGTTGAGGGGGGAACTCATTGAAACTTACATAATGAAAGGCATAGATAGAGTGGATGTAGAGAGGATGTTTCCACTGGTGGGAGAGTCTAGGACCAGAGGTCACAGCCTCAGAATTAAAAGGCGCTCTTTTAGAAAGGAGGTGAGGAGGAACTTCTTTAGTCAGAGGGTAGTTAATCTGTGGAACTCATTGCTACAGAGGGCTGTGGAGGCCAAGTCAGTGGATATTTTTAAGGCAGAGATAGACAAATTCCTGATTAGAACGGGTATCAAGGGTTTGGGGAGAAGGCAGGAAAATGGGATTAGGAGGCAGAGATCAGCCATGATTGAATGGTGGAGTAGACTCGATGGGCCGAATGGCCTAATTCTGCTCCTGTAGCTTGTGAACGTGGAGCGTCGCCGACCCAAGTCTGACATTGGCTGCCTTCTCTCCCCACAGATGCTGACTGACTCCCCCACTGGCTGAGATCGCTATGGGGTGACTGAATAGACTCGGCTTGTACTCGCTAGAATTTAGAAGATTGAGGGGGGGGGATCTTATAGAAACTTACAAAATTCTTAAGGGGTTGGACAGGCTAGATGCAGGAAGACTGTTCCCGATGTTGGGGAAGTCCTGAACAAGGGGTCACAGTTTAAGGATAGGGGGGAAATCTTTTAGGACCGAGATGAGAATTTTTTTTTTTCCCCACACAGAGAGTGGTGAATCTGTGGAATTCTCTGCCACAGAAAGTAGTTGAGGCCGGTTCATTGGCTATATTTAAGAGGGAGTTAGATGTGGCCCTTGTGGCTAAAGGGATCGGGGGTATGGAGAGAAGGCAGGGACAGGATACCGAGTTGGATGATCAGCCATGATCATATTGAATGGTGGTGCAGGCTCGAAGGGCCGAATGGCCTCTACTCCTGCACCTATTTTCTATGTTTCCAGATTCCAGTAATACGCAGTTTAACTTGTTATCCAGCTTTACACAACGCACTCTTTACTTTTTTGCATTAAACACCAAAGACGATTTCAGAAGAAGTGTCTCGACCAGTCGATCCGAAACGTCACCCATTCCTTCTCTCCAGAGATGCTGCCTGTCCCGCTGAGTTAGTTACTCCAGCACTTTGTGTCTCTATCTGCGGCGTTCCTGCACTGCAGTTCCTTCCTGTACTGAAATCGCCCTCAATGTACAAACTTAATTATGGGAGGTGCATCATTCCACCAGAGCAAAGATCCTATAGCAGAGCTCAGCTATAAGATCTTTGCACCAGAGTGCCCGATTTGTAAATAGTCGCAAACACAACCCTGATGAGGGAAGAGGCTCTTTCCCACTAGTTTTTTTTTTAATGCACTCGTTGTGGGATGTCCTGGCATCTCACAGCACGACAATAGACGTCCCAGCTGGCTTCAACTGTTCCCCCTTACCTTAATTGTGTCGGAAGGAACTGCACAGATGCCGGTTTACACTGAAGACAGGCGCAAAAATGCTGGAGTAACTCAGCGAGACAGGCAGCATCTATGGAGGTAGACAAAAGTGCTGGAGAAACTCAGCAGGTGCTAACGCACCCGCTGAGTTTCTCCAGCACTTTTGTCTACCTTCGATTTTCCAGCATCTGCAGTCCCTTCTTAAACACAGCATCTATGGAGAGAAGGAATGGGTGGTGTTTCGGGTCGAGTTCCCTTACTTCAGACTCCTGGATCAAAAGGAATTGGGTGCATTCTCCCACCCCCCAGTGTTGCCCACCCCCTACCTTAATTGTTCGCCGGTGATCAACACCTCGGCTTTGTAATGAATCTCGGTGGCTTTCTTCTTCACGCTGCTCTGAAGGCTGTCCATGATTTGTGGATCATACGAGCTTCCTTCAACTTCAACGCTGCTCTGAGCTCAGTGCTGGCGGCTGATGGTCACACGGAGAGTGAGAGTGAGTGAGAGAGCGAGAGAGGGCTTTCCGCGGTCAGTCTCACAGCCTCTGCAAGAACGATTGCTCAACCTCCACGCTTCCATGCCCGATATCTCCCCCCCCCCCCCTCCCCTTCCAACTGCTCCCATTCTGCCCTCTCTCGGTCTATCACACACACTGACACTGGACAATGTTTTCTTCTCCCCTCTGCAATCTGACGTTTAGATATTATTACCACATACACATACAAACATAGAAAATAGTTGCAGGGGGAGGCCATTCGGCCCTTCGAGCCAGCACCGCCATTCATTGTGAGCATGGCTGATCGTCCCCTATCCCCTATCCCCTATCATCATTGCTATCCTTAAGAGGGAGTTAGATGGCCCTTGTGGCTAAGGGGATCAGGGGGTATGGAGAGAAGGCAGGTACGGGATACTGAGTCTTATGATCAGCCATGATCATATTTCAATGGCGGTGCAGGCTCGAAGGGCCGAAACATAGCAAATTTCTATGTTTTCTAGGAGTAGGCTAACCCGTGCCTGCCTTCTCCCCATATCCCTCGACTCCACTAGCCCCTAAAGCTCTATCTAACTCTCTCTTAAATCCATCCAGTGACTTGTTTCAATGTTTCTATTTAAATGATATTTTCTTCCGCACCCCGATATGTTCTTAGTTTTCCCCCCATTCCTTCTCTCACCAACTCCCGCAGTCTTTGAGTGCATGACCAAGTCAAGTCAAAGGGCAGGAGACCCTGAACCATTATCTCCTGATTTAAGAACAGCTTCTTCCCATCAACTCTCAGGTCCATGAACCACTCCACCACAATCTACCTCCACACCGATCCTTTAGAGTTTGTAGATAACACTCGGAAACAGGCACATCAGGTCCGCTCTGACCAACAGTCACCGCATACACGATCACTATCCTACACACCCGGGACAATTCACAATTTTACCAAAGCCAATTAACCAACAAACCTGTGTTTAAGAAGGAACTGCAGATGCTGGAGAATCGAAGGTACACAAAAAAGCTGGAGAAACTGCAGCAGCATCTATGGAGCGAAGGAAATAGGCAACGTTTCGGGCCGAAACCCTTCTTCAGACCAACCAACCAACAAACCTGTACGTCTTTGCAGTGTGTAAGAAACATAGACATAGAAACATAGAAAATAGGTGCAGGAGTAGGCCATTCAGCCCTTCGAGCCTACATCGCCATTCAATATGATCATGGCTGATCATCCAACTCAGTATCCTGTACCTGCCTACTCTCCATACCCCCAGATACCTTTAGCCTCAAGGGCCACATCTAACTCCCTCTTGAATATAGCCAATGAACTGTGGCCTCAACTACCTTCTGTGGCAGAGAATTCCACAGATTCACCACTCTCTGTGTGAAAAATGTTTTTCTCATCTCGGTCCTAAAAGATTTCCCCCTTATCCTTAAACTGTGACCCCTTGTTCTGGAGTTCCCCAACATCGGGAACAATCTTCCTGCATCTAGCCTGTGCAACCCCTTAAGAATTTTGTAAGTTTCTATAAGACCCCCCCCCCCCCTTAATCTACTAAATTCTAGTGAGTACAAGCCGAGTCTATCCAGTCTTTCTTCATATGAAAGTCCTGACATCCCAGGAATCAGTCTGGTGAACCTCTCTGTAATCTCTCTATGGCAGGAATGTCTTTCCTCAGATTAGGAGACCAAAACTGTACGCAATACTCCAGGTGTGGCCTCACCAAGACCCTGTACAACTGCAGTAGAACCTCCCTGCTCCTATTCTCAAATCCTTTTGCTATGAATGAAGCTAACATACCATTGGCTTTCTTCACTGCCTGCTGCACCTGCATGCCTTCTTTCAATGACTGGTGTACCCTGACACCCAGGTCTCGTTGCATCTCCCCTTTTCCTAATCGGCCACCATTCAGATAGTAAGGAAACCGGAGCACCTGGAGAAAACCGACGAGGTCACGAGGAGAACATACAAACTCTGTACACACACCACCCGTAGTCAGGATCAAACCTAGGTCTCTTGCGCTGAGAGGCAGCAACTCTACCGCTGCACCACCATGCCGTCCTTGTCCACTACAGACTTTGCACTATTATGGTCATTCTTTGGTTTTTTCCACTCTCATAACTTGGCTGACTTAGAATAACTGACAATTTTATCTTTAGTTTGTTTATTTTTGATAGTATTCATATATTATTCATATTCATGTTTCGCATTCATATGTTTACTGCTGGTAGCTCTAATTTGCAGATGAAGCTGCAGCAAGGAAGAGCTCTAGGGGCTAGTGGAGTCAAGGGATATGGGGAGAAGGCAGGCACGGGTTATTGATAGGGGACGATCAGCCATGATCGCAATGAATGGCGGTGCTGGCTCGAAGGGCCAAATGGCCTCCTCCTGCACCTATTTTCTATGTTTCTAATATCACTGTTCCAGTTCATACCCAGCACATATGACAGTCACGGTGGCGCAGCGGTAGAGTTGCTGCCTTACAGCGCCGGAGACCCGCGTTCCATCCCGACTACGGGTGCCATCTGTACAGAGTTTGTACGTTCTCCCCGTGACCTGCATGGGTTTTCGGTTTCCTCCCACACTCCAAAGACGTACAGATTTGTAGGTTAATTGGCTTGGTAAATATAAACATTGTCCCCAGTGGGTGTAGGATGGTGTTAATGTGCGGGGATCGCTGGTCAACGCGGACCCGGTGGGCCGAAGGGCCTGTTTCCGCGCTGTATCTCTAAACTAAACAAATAAACACAAGTTCAGTTTAGTTTATTGTCACGTGTACCGAGGTACAGTGAAAAGCCTTTGTTGCGTGCTAAGCAGTCAGCAGAAAGACAATACATGATGACAATCGAGTCGCCCATCTTGTTCATCGTAAAGTTTTAGATACATTCTCCTGACATTAATATGCCACTATTCACTGTGCAGAACTGATTTCTCAGGTTACAGATAAGGCTGCTGTTCAAATAACAGGTTCTTAGTACAAAGAAATTTGCTGCTAATAAATAGGTCACTCCGTTTTCTACCAATGGCCAATCTCACCTACTGCAGACAGCTGTTTGTGTGCATGGTCTATTTACTATTCACCGATTACTTACGGCTGCTGTGCAATTACAATTAGTGATAAGAATATGAAGGTCAACAATCTAATATAAGCACATAAAATGTTAACTATTTAAGACAGCAAAAAAAGGGCACCATTCTCCTTATTAAAATTAATGCAATATTTTGTTCTCGGCCAAAACCGATGAACTAGCAAAAGTGGAGATGCAAGGAACCGCAGATGCTGGAATCTTGAGCAAAAAAGTGCTGGAGGAACTCAGTGGGTCAGGCAGCATCCGTGGAGGGAATGGACACTTGACATTTTGTGTTGGGACCCGATATATGCAAAAATGTTCCTTCCTGATTTTAATTATTAGTTTCTACTTGGCCTCTGATATGGCAGGGGGTATTTTGCTACATTAAGTTGCAGTAAATTCAAACAGCTGTCAATTAATCCCCATTCTGAATTTCAATTTGCAATCTTCTCTTCTTGTTCTTGCGTATGGCGTGCACAGCCTAAAGTTGTAGGACAACTTGTTCTATATGATCTTATTTGATTGTGCACACTAGGTTGATTGCATTCATCGAAACAGGGCGGACCAGGTGAAGGTTGCAATCACCCACCCCAATTTGCAATAAAGCATACCGAATATTCTCTGAAACGTCATACAAGAATGTACAAACTTCCAAAAGCAATTATAGAAATTCATAGCACAACAGGATAACATGATGTGGTGAGGATGTTTTGGATGTGGAGAGGATGTTTCCACTAGTGGGAGAGTCTAGGATAGAAACATAGAAACATAGAAATTAGGTGCAGGAGTAGGCCATTCGGCCCTTCGAGCCTGCACCGCCATTCAATATGATCATGGCTGATCATCCAACTCAGTATCCCGTACCTGCCTTCTCTCCATACCCCCTGATCCCCTTAGCCACAAGGGCCACATCTAACTCCCTCTTAAATATAGCCAATGAACTGGCCTCAACTACCCTCTGTGGCAGAGAGTTCCAGAGATTCACCACTCTCTGCGTGAAAAAAAGTTCTTCTCATCTCGGTTTTAAAGGATTTCCCCTTATCCTTAAGCTATCAGAGGTCATAACCTCAGAATTAAAGGATGTCCCTTTAGGAAGATGAGGAGGAATTTCTTTAGACAGTGGGTGGTGAATCTGTGGAATTCTTTGCCACAGAAGGCTGTGGAAGCCAAATCAATGGTTATTTTCAAGGCATAGATAGATAGATATATTCTTGATTAGTACAGTGTCAGGGGTTATGGGGAGAAGGCAGGAGAATGGGGTTAGGAGGAAGAGATAGATCAGCCATGATTGAATGGCAGAGTAGACTTGATGGGCCGAATGGCCCAATTCTGCTCCTTTCATTTATGACCTTATAATGCCTTGTCTGTTAAATCAAGAATATCTTTGATAGTGCAATTAATCTCAAAAGTTTTTTCAACCACTTGATTGGTTCATGTTCTTTTCAGAAAATCTCAGGTAACTCTTCCTGCATTCTGATTCACAGGAGACGGCTAAAATGCAGTCACAGTTCTATCTGCTGACGTGGGTTTTAAATACAGCTGACCAAACTATTTGGCAAAATGATTTCAGATTCCATATAAATAATGCACAAAAAGTTATTCCTTTCATCGTGTATGTGTACACTGTGGTGGACGGCTTGATTGGAATCGTGTAGTCTTTCCGCTGACTGGATCGCACGCAGCAAAGTTTTTCATTGTTGCTCAGTACACGTGACCCCCCCACACACACACACACAGCTTCGGGAAAATTGGACACCGAATAGTGGAGAGTGAAGACGATCTCCTTCGATCTCCTTCGACTATGATGAAGACTATCTACAACTACCTTCGACTACCCTCGATTACCTACGAATAATATGCCAACCTACTCCGACTGATCCGACGAATAAAAATAATATCAGTTTTTTCCGTGGCGACCTTTTTTTTTACTTGCGGGCATTTTTCAGCATGTTGAAAAATACGCCGCGACCTAGCTAAGGCCTCGAGTACGCGGGGACCACTCTCGAGCATGAAGGAGAGTTACAAAGACATCCTAGGACCTCATGTCGACCACGCTGCGAGTATGAGTCGAGGGCAAACTCTTCTAAACTCGCCAATTAGGTCCCTGCAGTGGGACAGGCCCTTATGGCATCTATCGCTGCACCACTATGCCACCACCTTACTGCCTATACAGGTGGCCAATGTAACAGGGAGGACAAGGCACCCTCTGGACAAAATGGGCCGCTTATTGGCACGATCAAGGAGTTCTTCTTAAACCAGTTTTGTCTACACGGTAAAGACACACCGTCTCCTGGTGATAGTTTACAGCAATGGATACTGACCCTTCGTCCCACCTCATCCATGTTCACCATCGATCATCCATGCACGCTATCGCTTGTTCACGCTAGGGGCAATTTACAGTTGGCAACCGATAAACCTGTACGTCTTTGGAATGCATGTGGGAGGAAACGGGAGTGAACCCACGCAGTCACAGGGACAACGTACCAAACCCGTACAGACAGCACCCGGAGTCAGGATTGAACCTGGGTTTGTAGTGCTCGAGGCAGCAACGCTACCACTGTGCCGCTGTGCCATCCTTCATACAAGTCATACAAGACTTGGGACAAGAAGTCCTCAGGGTGTGAGTGGCATGGCCCAATGCAAGGTCAGCAACGACTTGATCCCAAAGGCTATTGAACATGAAATTTGAGAAATGCTGCATCTATCAAGGATTTAAAACGCGGGGGGACATTGATGGCTTGAGACGACAGCTGTCTCCATTCACCTTTCCACTTCTTCGTGTCCAGGTAACTGTTATTGCCCAAGAGCAGTAGACCAGTAAATTGGCCCGTGTGTTAATAATGGTATCCATCAGATGTCTCCCACTTGCCGGTTGCTGTGGCTCAGCTCTGTAAATCTTCCACCAAGGTTCAACTGATGTTATAGGTTGCCATTGCTTACATAGAGCACAACTGATGGAAAATTACCCCAGAAATAGCGTTCAAGAGATGAGATGAAAATCAAGCGACCCACAAATGTAGGAACCAACTTGCATTTCTAAAAGCTTCCCATAAAATATTTTGTAGTGTGGGGAAAAAAAGTGTTTGAAATATTTTTTTTAAATAGAACAATTGAGTTTGTTTATCAACATGGAAAGCATATTATATGGAGCAATACAGAATTCTGTAAACTTAAAAATATTATTCATAAATATTAGAAAATAAAAATTGGCATAGTCTATACATTAGAAAATTGGTATATTGACACAAATATCGCACAGACTTTTTTCAATACTTATATTTTCAAAAAATCAATCATCCATACTTTAGACTTTAGGGATACAGTGTGGAAACATGCCCTTCAGCCCGTCGAGCCCATGCCGACCAGCAATCACCCTGTACACTAACACCATCCTACACACGAGGCTTGTAGGAAACCCACGCGGTCACAGGAAGACCACGCAAACTCCATACAGACTGCACCCAGAGTCAGGATGGAGCCCTGGTATCAGGTGCTGCAAGGCAGGAATGGTACCGCAGTGCTGTCCTGTACTAATTGGCATTCACATTAGCAACAGGAATGTTTAGAGCTGGTGTATGGGATCCATGCTCCGCACACTAGATTAACGATTCCACATTTCTCTACCACTGCCTGAAAAGAGACCACTCAAAAGACCTGGAGCCTGGATTGGACATTGAAAATGGAACCAAAACATAGAAACATAGAAATTAGGTGCAGGAGGAGTAGGCCATTCGGCCCTTCGAGCCTGCACCGCCATTCAATATGATCATGGCTGATCATCCAACTCAGAATCCCATACCTGCCTTCTCTCCATACCCCCTGATCCCCTTAGCCACAAGGGCCACATCTAACTCCCTCTTAAATATAGCCAATGAACTGGCCTCAACTACCCTCTGTGGCAGAGAACTTCCACACTGTATCCCTAAAGTCTAAATGATGGATGATTGATTTAAAAAATATATAAGTATTGAAAAAAGTCTGTGCGATATTTGTGTCAATATACCAAAACTTGGTGCCTCTTGCATGCGGGATTAGTAAACTATTTCTGAACAATTTGCTAATCGGGGAAGTTCTTGGGTATGGCTCTACTGGACTGTCTGTAAGGAAATAATTTGCCTGTGTGTTTGCACTACGCATTTGTGACCAAAAAAGCATGGTTGAACCCGTTGACATTACCAGGAATGCGGTTCGTTTCTACATGGTGCACTGCAGCAATCTACCGAAACTCCCTCAGCCTAGAATCACCATGCACCACCTTGTAGAATGCTAGCATGCACACAGAGACAGTGTTATTACCAGAAGCTTGAAGGTGCACACCACCAGACTCAGGAACAGTTTCTTCCCTTCTGTCAGCAGGCTTCCGAACGGTTATTCCGCAAGTGAAGGTACCGTCTGATTCACCCCTACCCTTTTATCCTCTGGAACTGATACGCAACAATGCTGAGAACCACATTCTACACTTTGTATCTTCCCCATTGCTTTATCTATTGTACTTGAGTTTGACTTGATTTTATTCATGTACAGACACAAAGTTCTAGAGTAACACAGCAGTTCAGGCAACATCTCTGAAGAATGTGGATCGGTGATATTTTGGGTCAAGGTATTCGGTAGTGTTATCTGATTTGATCTAGATAGGGCTCTTAAAGATAGCAGAGTCAGGGGATATGGGGAAAAGGCAGGAACGGGGTACTGATTGGGGATGATCAGCCATGATCACATTGAATGGGCCATTCGGAGGGCTGAATGGCCTACTGCACCTATTGTCTATTGATAAATAGCATGCAAAGCACCATACCTCGGCACACGCGGCAATAATAATAAACCTGAACCTAAAGTTGCTTTCTCTTCATTTCCCCAGCAGTCACCTTTCTCCTCTCTCAGTGAATTTGCCAAATTGTGGCACCGTTTATGGCTGAGAATTCACAGGAAATTCATCCTAGACCAAACCAAGTGATTTTGTAATCCCTCGATGTAGCCTGCAGAGGGCACCCTTTAATCCTATTAAAATCAAGGTTCAAGGATTGCAAGACTAACAATTATCAACTCAACTTTTTCCAGTCATATCAAATAGCTGTCTATAACTTCGCAGCACAAATACAATAAATAATAAAAGTGCTGACTAATCATAAATATGATTCTGGTAACAATTTTAACCATTTGCACTTTTAACATCCAGCATGCACACAAATAATTGACAACTTATCAGTTTCTCCAGCATTTTTGTCCCATAGACGCTGCCTCACCAGCCGAGTTTCTCCAGCATTTTTGTCTCCCTTCGATTTTTCCAGCATCTGCAGTTCTTTCTTAAACAAACTTACCTTGTCCAGTTTGTCGAGGATAAGACACAAAATGCTGGAGTAACTCAGCGGGACAGGCAGCATCTCTGAAGAGAAAGAATGGGTGACATTTAGAGTCGAGACCCTTCTTCAGACTGTCATCAGATCCAACAAGTAATGAAAGTATATTCACTATGAGTGAATATTGAGTTCACATGTTCAATATGCCTGATAATTTGTAGTCAGGTGCAATTATTCATAACTAAATTCTCAACAATTTGAACAATACTGCCTTACAGTTGTACAATGGCTTTTTATCGCCACAGTAAAGTGACATTCTTTTTTTGCATAGTTTAGTAGGATTATTAGCTATAGATCTAAAATTTGAAAATAATCATTTTTCGAAGGTTCTCAAATTCAGTCCACCTAATAATGACCACCAAACCCTCAGAAAAGCAAGGTTGACTACATTTAAATTCCTCTTGCCAATTCTCTTGCTTTTGTTATTTGAAAAATTAAAAAATAATTTAAATTGATTTTAAATAATTCAGCTACAAAGTAGCTGTTTGCAGAACATACAATTTTGGAACATAAAATGATTTAAAAAAATCATGAGCTACTGGTATAATTAGTTACTTTGAAATGGGTAATCTTTCCTTCAAATATTCTCTTAAAATAGAAACTTAAGAGTACTTCAATTTCACAGTCCAATTCTAAATATTTGTCTCCATATCTCCTGTACAAAATGCTGCCGTGAATAATAACCAGCTGTGTCAGAGTTAAATAAAAGATGGAATCAAATTAACCAAGTTTTAAAATTGATTGAAACACCATCTAGTGGTAGAGAATATACAAGTTGCATTGTCCCAACCTGCTGTGTCACCTATCCATGCCCTTCAGCTGAGTTACTCCAGCACTTTGTATGTTCGACTCAAGATCCCAGTTCCTCAGTTCGTCTCTCCAAAAATTTATATACCTGTAATTTCAATATTGTTATTCATTTAAACTATCCAACCTCGTAGATTCATCCTCAGCCCAATTAAAAATATTTTTTTTAATTAGATAAATTGTTCAGATTCTACTCCAGATCTCTTCCTCGAATGGCCAATGATATTCCTCCTCCAACTAAAACAAGATTACTTCTCACCCACCCTCTCCAATTGAAAGACTACAAACAAGTAACCCCATTTTGATCAAAATTATTAGCACCCAAATTCCTCACAGATAACTTTCCTACAAGATAGTTTCAAAGATAGAGTACCTGTATGAGGGGAGGACTGGAATCACATTGTCCAAGTACATTACGCATCAGAGTAAGTCCAGATGGGTCAAGAGGGGCGTAGGATGGAACTGTAGATGCTGGTTTACACCGAAGATAGACACAAAATGCTGGAGTAACTCAGCGGGACAGGCAGCATCTCTGGAGCAAAGGAATGGGTGACGTTTCAGGTCGAGACCCTTCCTCAGACTTCCACCTGAAACGTCACCCATTCCTTCTCTCCACAGGTGCTGCCTGTCCTGCTGAGTTACTACAGCATTTTGTGTCTATCATGGGTCAAAAGGGATCTTTATAAACAAATATCGAAAGATCATTTTAGTTTTGAGATACAGTGCGGAAACAGGCACTTCGGCCCACCGGGTCCGCGCCGACCAGCGATCCCCGAACGTTAACACCATCCTACACCCAGTAGGGACAATTTTTACATTTACCAAGCCAATTAACCTACATGCCTGTATGTCTTTAGAGTGTGTGAGGAAACGAAGATCTCAGAGAAAACCCAAACAGGTCACAGGGAGAACGTACAAACACCCTACAGACAGCACCCGTAATCGGGATCGAACCCAGCGCTGCATTCGCTGCAACTCTACCATTGTAATTCTGACAGTTGAGAGGGGCCAAAATCCCATTCACTTTAACAAAACATCTCTTTATATAACTTGTAGATATCATTATCTGTAAAATCAAAATCATATTTAATTCCTACACGTGAGAGCCCAAAATCATATTCATATTGACAAAGAACACCTCTTTATATTATAACATTAATATATCATTATCCACATAATAAAACTATTCGCTTCAGTACCAGAGGCCAAGACCTTGTGTGGATCAGAATCTAAAAATGTGGTGAAAAAATAACAGAATAGACAATAGGTTTCAACTGTGAATGAAAAGCTACAAATAATTTTGAAAGATTGCTTTATTCCACCAAGGAGATCTTTTGAATTAAGTTTACTACAATGTTCCAAGATATTTGTGCCAAAAATAAGCTTCCAGACAATGTTCAACGAACAAATGAAATTTTACACAGAAATGGATAGTTTAGAATCAAAGGAAACAAAATGATTTTGTTTTAAATCTTATTTATTGTAATACATCATCAAAGGCAATCACACACAAAAATGGGTGCAAAGTTACCGGCAACTTATAAGTTGCTATAATTCCAGACGACCATCATATCAGGGAAAATCCACATAATAATTTAGGTCATAAGTGTTCAATAATCTCCAAGTTACAGAAAGATTAGTCCGATGCCCATGCTCGAAAATATTGCACAGATACTTAAAAATATCTCCAATACTTAAAAGAACAACCGCCCATACTAGATTGGCATTCACATCATAAGCAACTGGAATGTTTAGAGTTAAGATCTGGGGCCATCACAGATCAGACACAACGCGCTCACAGTTGCAGATCAACGTACTTTTGAAGATTATAATGGAATGATCAGAGAATGCAGGTAATCTCCGAGCACTACACAAGTAATAGATGTAATTGTATACGCTATGCCGTACATTTAAAAGGCAGGAATGGAGACCTCTACCCTAGGCGGATAACAATAAGCTAATAAAGTGATCCAATTTAAAACATTTTTAAACGATACAGGCAGAGAAATGGCTGCTTTCGGCATTTGGTAACAAGTATTGAATACATTCCAACATTCCTCTATCTACTAATTTCGTCATAGTGTTATTCTCTTCAAACGCTGTACGAGTCGAGTAGACAAAGAAATGGTGAGTAAATGTAAAGAGCATTTGTTTGCCGGCATTAGCCACTTCAAGATCACGGATCGCTTGGTAAGGCAGGTAGGGTTAGACAATAGGTAGAGACAGTTATTATTGGAGTGGGGAATCTTAAAACGTTACTTCAATCGGCTAGGCACCAAACCTACAGTAATCACAGAGAACACAAAGAAAGAACCTGTAAACACTATTCGTTCTGTACAACCATACATACCAAAGCTGCACACACACACGCACACAGACACACTATAGCACATGCAGCAAATGCTGTTTGTTGCATTTCAAAAGAAAACCTGAGCTAACAACAAAAATAATCACTGCCCTATTTAATTTTTTTTTTAGCCATGATACCCTGTGGATTTAACTATTTATGTACACAAAAATAAATCTGTGAGTTAATGGAAAAAAACATATTCCCTTAAATAGAAAAATGTATTGTCAATGCATTCAGTGTAAAAATATAACACTTGAGCCTAAGCTACATACTGAAAGGAGATTTCTCTGGTTACAATACTGACTGGTCTTTGTGCAAGTTGCTTTTTGTTTGAGATACGCAAGTAACCAGTCTCTAGAGAGTTATATTTCCCGAAACATTGATTCTTTATGAACAGGAATACCAAATGGCTTATGACAGCAACAAAGCAAGGTTAAGTAAAGTGAAGTGCGGGTGGTTCCAATTCGAGGCACGTCCCGTCCCCCCCCCCCCCCTCACCGCTACCAGTTCTGGTTGTCCCATCCTTCATCTACTGCTCCTCTGTTTTCTCTTTTTGGGGACTTTTTATTCTTGCTTTCCCCGCTTGCAGCCCAGTTATTGTCCCAGTCGTCCCAGGTGTCACTATTGTTGCTTTGCTTTGTTGTAGTGTCCACCACACCCCAAGCTTCATCGTTCTTCTCCCCAGAGCCCCATGCGTTCGCACTCGAGGGACTCTTTGTTTTAGAATCTTCGTTCGCACCGAAGCTATCCCAGAAGCCGTCGTCAAACCCACTGTTCTGGTAACTTTCTCCGACCGAGTGGCTGTAACACAGAGAACACCGCAAACCGTAAATGCTCGGGCCACTGAAAAGTGAATGGCAATGTTCCAGCCATTTCAAAGATGAACTGCAACAAGAATTTAGTTTAGTTATACAGCACGGAAACAGGCCCTTCGGCTCACCGCGTCCACGCTGACCAGTGATTCACGCACACTAATGCCATCCGACACACACTAGGGACAATTTACAATTACTCCAAGCCAATTGACCAACAAACCCGTACGCCTTTGGAGTATGGATATTCCGGAGAAAACCCACGCAGGTCACAACGTACAAGCTCCATACAGACGGCACCCGTAGACATAATCAAGCCTGTGTCTCCGGCGCTGTAAGGAAGCAACTCTACTGGTGTGCCACCCGTAAATTTGCAATACAATTTTTGGCATCATGTTTGTCACAGACATTGTGGGCTCAAGGGCCTGTTCCTGTGCTGCACTGCTCCACACTCTAATTTATACTTTAGTTTGGAGGAATTCTTTTAAAACGCATTCATGACTTAAATCCAAATACAGAAATAATATTTTTAATTTGAGTTCATAACGTTACATATCAAAGCATTGTAATGTAGACATGTGATCATTTCATATATGTTACCTTTGTGGAACCGATTCTTTATTGGTAAAAAGGGAGCTGACATCTTGCCATCCTTTCACACCCACTCCCTGAACCTAGGAACATTAAAAGGATGAATAGACCTTTCACAGTTGTGTAAATCAAAGATCATGTTTAAATATATATAAAACGGATAAACCAGAGGGAAAAAAAACTCACAATATTAGTAATTAGCTCACTAAGCATTAGGCTGAGAAAATTACATTTCCAACATTAATAAGTAGACTTCAGTTAACCACAGATTCATCCTTCATTTTAAACTTGATAATGACCTCCCCAAATCATGACCCATTCCAATGAGTACTTATTCATTAATATTGTCAATTAAAATATAATGTTGGTTAAAAAAATAATGATGGGAATTCAATAGATATTTTTTGTCTGAATTCAAAAATACTGGAGAACGATGGACCCAGTTCAAACAAGTAAACAAAATTAATTAGCAGGAAATCTGGGGAATGACAAATAATAGTGGTATTAATTCATTTGGACAGGTACATGGATACGAAAGGTTTGGAGGGATATGCGCAAAAGGGACGAGCTAAGATGTGGCATCTTGGTCAGCATGGATGATTTGGGCTGTAGGGCCTGTTGTGAGCAGTTTTGGGCACCATATCTGAGGATGCGCTGGCTCTGGAGAGGGTCCAGAGGAGGTTTACAAGAATGATCCCTGGAATGAGTATGTTAACATATGATGAGCGTTTGACAGCACTGGGCCTGTACACGCTGGAGTTTAGAAGAATGCGGGGGGGGGGGTCATCATTGAGACACACATAATAGCAAAAGGCTTGAATGGAGTGCATGTAGAGAGGATGTTTTCACTAGTGGGAGAGTCTAGGACTAGAGGTCCATAACCTCAGAATTAAAGAACGTCCTTTTAGGAAGGCGATGAGGAGAAATGTCTTTAGTCAGAGAGTGGTGAATCAGTGGAATTCTTTGCCACAGAAGGTAGTGGAGGCAAAGGCAGAGGATATTTTTAAGGCAGAGATAGTTTCTTGATTAGTCCATGTGTCAGAGGTTATGGGGAGAAGGCAAGAAAAAGGAGTTAGGAAGGAGAGTTAGACCATCCATGATTGGATGGTGAAGTAGACTTTATGGGCCGAATGGCCTAATTTTACCCCTATCCTTTTTGACCTTTTGACCTTAAGTGCTGTATGACCCCGCGACCCTATGAAATTACAAATAATAAGCACAGCTTCAATTTTAATTATGAGGGAGGAGACAAAAAGACTTTAATTTTGACCGGCAAAGTTTTCAAGGGAGAGACTCACCCCAGCAATTATCAATGATAGCCACAAAGAAAGGAAAAGGAAACAGATTAGCAACAAACTCAAAGCGTCTGCGCGTCCACAAGCCAGTCTTCATATATGGCAACTGAGCACCTTACTTACACGACAAGTATTGGGTTAGCTGTAATGTAGCAGATGTAATGTAGTAATGTGTTCTTAGAAGATAGACACAAAATGCTGGAGTAACTCTGAATGGGTGACGTTTCGGGTCAAGACACTTCTTCAGACAGATTCAGTCTGAAGGGTCTCAACCCGAAACTTCACCCATTCCTTCTCTCCAGAGATGCTGCCTGTCCCGCTGAGTTACTCCAGCATTTTGTGTCTGTCTTTGATTTAAACCAGCATCTGCACTTCTTTCCGATGCACAGTGTGTTCTGAGAACTCGCCCTGGTTCACGAGTTAGTTTAATACAGTTTCAGTGCGACATTGAACCATTTCCAAAAAAATGGTGCTCGATTTCCAACTAGGACTGAGTTTCCAGAAGATGCACAAAATATGAAAGCTGGCTGTGACTCATGCCCAGTGACAACCTTCTGCATACCGTATTGGCAATCTGTGACATGCCAACAGAAACGTCATCTAAAAATTTTCCATCTTTAACCTGCATGTAAAAATCGCCTTCAGTTATCGATGAACAGTACCATGTGCAATGTGGTCTTCATCATATTGATGAAATCTGGTGATAGCCCCATTGCAAGATAGGCAGAAATAAAGAGAGAGAACTCTTAACGTGGAGCCATTTTTGGAAAGATATTTCCACCCCTTCCCCAGAACACATGGCAGCAATGTGACGTAAGTAGTGGAGCCACTGACTCACAGCGCCAGAGACCCAGATTCGATCCTGACCTTGGGTGCTGTCTGGAATTCTCTGCCACAGAAGACAGTGGAGGCGAATTCACTGGATGTTTTCAAGAGATTTAGATGTAGCTCTTAGGGCTAACGGAATCAAGGGATATGGGGAGAAAGCAGGAACAGGTTATTGATTTTGGATTATCAGCTATGATATTAAATGGCGGTGCTGGCTCGAAGGGCCGAAAGCCCTACTTCTGCACCTAATTTCTATGTCTGTGTGGTGTTTGCAGGTGTTTGCTAATTTCTATGTCTGTGTGGTGTTTACTAATTTTACCCACGTGGTCACAGGGAGAAACACAGGGTGTTTCTCCCTGTGACCACGTGGGTAAAATTAGTAAATTTACAGATGACACAAAGCTGGGTGGCGGTGTGAACTGTGAGGAGGATGCTATGAGGATGCGGGGTGACTTGGGACGGGTTGGGTGAGTGGGCAGATGCATGGCAGATAATGTGAGGTTATCCATTTTGGCAGCAAAAACAGGAAGGCAGATTATTATCGGTATGGTGTCAAGTTAGGAAAAGGGGAAGTACAACGAGATCTGGGGGTACTTGTTCATCAGTCGCTGAATGTAAGCATGCAGGTACAGCAGGCAGTGAAGAAAGCTAATGGCATGTTGGCCTTCATAACAAGAGGAGTTGAGTATAGGAACAAAGAGGCCCTTCTGCAATTGTACATGGCACTAGTAAGACCACACCTGGAGTATTGTGTGCAGTTTTGGTCTCCAAATTTGAGGAAAGACATTCTTGATATTGAGAGAGTGCAGCGTAGGTTCACGAGGTTAATTCCCGGGATGGTGGGACTGTCATATGTTGATAGAATGGAGCGATTGGGCTTGTGTACACTGGAATTTAGAAGGATGAGAGGGTATCTTATTGAAACATATACGATTATTAAGGGATTGGAAACGCTAGAGGCAGGAAACGTATTCCCAATGTTGGGGCCACAATTTAAGAATAAGGGGTAGGCCATTTAGAACGGAGAGGAGGAAAAACCTTTTCACCCAGAGAGTTGTGAATCTGTGGAATTCTCTGCTTCAGAAGGATGTGGAGGCCAATTCTCTGGATGCTTTCAAGAGAGTTAGATAGAGCTCTTAAAGATAGCGGTGTCAAGGGATATGGGGAGAAGGCAGGAACGCGGTACTGATTGTGGTTGATCAGCCGTGATCACAGTGAATGGGGGTGCTGGCTCGAAGGGTCGAATGGCCTACTCCTGCACCTATTGTTCTCTGGGTGCTCCGGTTTCTTCCCACATCCCAAAGTAGTATGGGTTTGTAGGTTAATTCGTCTTTGTAAAATTGCCACTGACATGTAGGGTGTGAATACAAAGTGTGATAACATAGAACTAGTGTGAACGGGCGATTGACGGTTAGCGAGGACTCAGTCGGCCAAAGGGCCTATTTCCACACTGATCCCTAAACTAAATCCAAGAGTTTTTATTTGTGACTGCTACTGTTAGTAAATAATAAGGGGAGAGCTGTAGATGAGATAAATCTTCATTTTCAGTAGGCATCTCATATCGTGCCACATTAAAGAATATTACGGAAAGACCGTGCAGATTTGGGGAGATATTTTAGTGTGAACTGCAAAATGGCTGACAGATCTAAAGAGAAAGTTACAATAAATTGCTGTTTACCTTTACATTGAATACATCAAGACCTAGTACTCTCCCTCAGAAGAAAATGTATCCTATCCAAGTTTGCTAATCATAATTTCTAATAACTTTCTTAATTAGTAAGGGTGTCGAGGGTTATGGAGAGTAGGCAGGAGAATGGGGTTGAGAGGGAAAGATAGACCAACCATGATTGAATGGCGGAGTAGACTCGATGGGTCGAATGGCCTATATCTGCTCCTATGACTAATGAAAAAAATGTCTGCGGATCATCAGTTTGAGCTCTTCAATGTTACCTTGTCTTGAGTAGGTTTGATAACATTCTCATTCAACGTCTGTCCTAGTTCTGTTGCCTATTTAAAGGAAAAGAAGTCATCAGTACTGAAACAGGCACTTTAGATTGTTGAACAACAATAAGAAACACACAGCCCAACTTCAGCATGAACCACTGTCACATTACATGCAGACTGGACACAAAGACAAAGCCAATGCTGCAGGCTCGTGACATGCAAGCAAGACTTCAGCCAGACATCTATCCCACTGCACTCTGAACTCTACTCAGTGCAAGAAAGACGAGCTATGCACACAGTATTTCTGACAGCCAGCAAAAACAGCCTAATGTTATTCCAGTTGAGAAAAGTATTCCAAAAGGCCCAATAAAAAGGTCAAGGTTAGATTACAAAATAGTTCAAAATACATGGACATTCACTTCACTTTTTTTCTCCAATAAACCATTAAAGTTTTTGATTTTTCTATCAGTTGGAGTGGGCAATTTTAACTGCAGCATGAATACAAAATTTAATACAAAGCAGTCAAATTTTTACCAACAAAAATGGGCTTCCTCTACTATGAGGTGGTGTGTTATTTTACTGTAAATCAGAAGCTGCATTTTACCCCAAGGCCTTGGAATAAATTTTACTGGATAATCTCCAAATCCATTTAACAAAAATTATTGACTAGTTGGCTAAACTTCCACTGTTGTAAAGAATTTCTGTACAAGTATGTAATCACATTTGTAAGCCATTAACTTTTGAAATTACTTTGACACTATGACCTTTGAAGCTTTCTATCTGAAACAGTAATAAAGCTATAATAGTTATAAACATTCTTCCACAGGAACAGGAAGAATATGTTAGAAAAGTGCTAATATCGTTTATTATATAAATATTATTTTAAATTTTGTATAGAAATTTAGTTGGCAAAATAAATGTTTTCAATTATTTTCAAGCTTGCTAATCAGACACAGTTGGGCATAAGGTCATTGTGTGAAAACGATCTGTTGACTACTAAGGTTAAATAGTCTACTGTAGGTCAAGTGTCCAGGCTGACACAAGGCACAGTTAGTCACCAGGACTGCTAATCAGAATTCTACACTTCAGGTGACTGACTATAAAGGAAAATAAAACAATTTGTGCAATATTGGTCCCCTAATTTGAGGAAGGACATTCTTGCTATTGAGGGAGTGCAGCGTAGGTTTACATGGTTAATTCCCGGGATGGCGGGTCTGTCACATGCTGAGAGAATGCAGCGGCTGGGCTTGTAGAGTCTGGAATTTAGAAGGATGAGAGGGCATCTTATTGAAACATTTAAGATTATAAAGGGGTTGGACACGGTAGAGGCAGGAAACATGTTCCCAATGTTGGGGGAGTCCAGAACCAGGGGTCACAGTTTAAGAATAAGGGGTAAGCCATTTAGAACAGAGATGAGGAAACACTTTTTCACACAGAGAGTTGTGAGTCTGTGGAATTCTCTGCCTCGGAGGGCTGTGGAAGCCGGTTTTCTGGATATTTTCAAGAGAGAGCTAGATAGGGCTCTTAATGATGGAGTCAGGGGATATGGGGAGAAGGCAGGAATGGGGTACTGATTGGGGATGATCAGCCATGATCACATTGAATGGCGGTGCTGGCTCAAAGGACTGAATGGCCTACTCCTGCACCTATTGTCTATTGATTGCTGAATATAGTCCAACATCTTTCCATATTTCAGCCAACTTTAACTTAAACCGGACACAAAGATAAGATCAAGATTAATTAAAATGCGTTGAGGGAAGAAAGTTATATTGCATCAGAGTATAAAGAGTGCAGAGAAGACTTACAAGGATGTTGCAGGGACGTGAAAGGGGCCAGAGCTGTAAGGAGTGGTTGGGCAGGCAAGGATTTCATTCCTCGGAGAGCAGGAGGCTGAGAGGTGATCTTATAAAGTTGTATAAAAACATGACGTGAATTGCGCTTTTGTCCACGGTAGGGAAATCAACAAACCAGAGGACGCAGGTTTAAGGTGTGACGGGAAAGATCTAATAGGAACTTGAGTGGACACGTTTTCATTGAGGGCGTGTTGGGTACATGGAATGAGCTGCTAGAGGATAAAGCTGAGGCAACATTTAAAAGGCACTTGGACAGGGATATGGGCCAAATGTACGCAAATGGGACTAGCAGAGATGGTCATGGATTGTTTGGGCTGAAGGATCTCTTTCTGTGCTGTATGTTGGCATGGACAGTTTAGGCTGAAGGACTGTTTACGTGCTGTATGTCTCTATCCATCATTAGTACACTAGTGATACCAGTTTTTGCTCATCTTGTACTCAATGGACCTCAAAACCAAAGAAAGTTTATGGAGAGAACCTATTCCTTCTCTCCATAGATGCTGCCTCGCCCGCTGAGTTTCTCCAGCATTTTAGTCTACCTTCGATTTTACCAGCATCTGCAGTTACTTCTTAAGCAAATATAATGAAGTTACTACCTTATTATACAATAAAGATGTATTAATTCCATAGCCTAACATTTGGCTTAAATTAAATGCCTCGAAAATTACTGTTGGAATATCAAGTGATTTGGAGGAATGCAAGAGAAAATCTTGATGGCAAATGATAATGGATACAGTTGGACTAAAGAACAAGACATGCAGAAGTTAAGAAATTTACCGGCTCTAGCTGCTGCTTGGAGCCCCAGACCTTTTATCCAGCAGGACAGCAATAAGGACAGAACAAGTGTCTTTTAGCAGCTCAGCATTTGCATCCTTGCCCCGATTAAGATATACACCACAAATATACCACAAGCTGCAAAACCACCAATAGATGGACAGCACCACAATGATAATCAAACACCCCCCCTCCGACCCCAAAGTAGGCAGGAGGTCGCTGATCGGCGGGTCCAGGAACCCGCGCGAAGGCTCATCGGACATCGGAAACCGCGAGGGAGCTGGAGAGGCCGGACACGAGGAGCAAAGGTGGGTGAACTGGGGTAATGCCGCCAGCGCCTTCAAGGTCAGCTGCAGGAGGTGTCCCCAGGACACAAAGATGGCCGGGCGAGGAGGAGCGGCGAGGGACGGTGTGTCGCAGGATCTGCCCCAGTACATCGAGCGCGTGGGCGGACCAGACTTTGAATAATGCGCCAAAATGGCAGCACCTGTATGTGTAAGATTTGCAAAAACGAATTTCACTGTGCGGTTGCATGTATGACAAATGAAGCACTGTTAAATCATTGAAAGTCTTTGCAATAATCAAATTAGAAATGGAGCTCGAGTTGTCGCAGAAAAATAAACCTTTATTAACTATAGATAGTTAACTACATCAGTCAGACCAACCAACACCCTAAATAGTCGTGGATTAAAAGAACATACCTTTTGTGTTGCCTGACTTCCAAGCTTCACTGCCTGTTTGAATAGAATAAGATTGTTTATATTTATCCACATGCCTTCATTCTAATACTGTTTTATTTAGTCTGGTAATCAAAAATCAAAGGTAGACACAAAATGCTGGAATAACTCAGCGGGACGGGCAGCATCTCTGGAGAGAAGGATAGTTTGACGTTTCGGGTCGAGTTACTTCTTCAGTCTGAAGAAGGGTCTCAACACAAAACGTCACTCTGTCCTTCTCTCCAGAGATGCTGCCCGTCCCGCTGAGTTATTCCAGCATTTTGTGTCTACCTTTGATTTTTACCAGCATCTGCAGTTCTTTCCTACACATGCCTGCCAAAGCATATATCCACCTGTGAGTTGCTAAACTAAATACATTAAATTCTCTTCAGAAGATCAAGATTTAATACATTTGAATGTTCATTAATTAAAAAACTGTCCATTTGCGCATTTCGAATTGGACAACAGTTTTGTATACGAGTGAATTTGTATTAAGAATTACTTACTCCTTCTTTTGCTGCGGATGCAAACTTGGTGGCGCCAACGGTAAAATTACTCCAACCCTGTAAATCAGTGAATATAATCGAATGAAATGCTTCAGCATCATTAATCTTTGTTCATCTATATTAACTAAATTAGCTTTTCCATGCTGTCATTTAGGTTTGTAATTAAACAAGTAGTTACGTTTGAGAAATGGTCAGTCACATGAAGCCTCTAGTCCAGGCTAAACAATAATTCCCCCCCCCCCCCGTCCTTCGTAGGTTCCAAATAAGCAGTCAATTGGCAGGCAGTGAAGGTGACAACTAGAAGATGGGGCGTCTAAAGAGCAAGGTCCAGTAGGAGGGTAATGCATCCAGCGCCTTCAAGGTCGGCTCCAGGAGTGCCCCAGGGTCACAAAGAGGTCTGGGCGAGGAGAGGAGGGACCTGAATGCTCAGCCTTCGCTGAAGATTAAATTATTACACACATTTATGTATGCGAGCAGACATTCCAGTTATTATTGGAGGTTTGCTTACCTCAAAATACAGTAGGTAAAACTGAGAACTTTAGAAAACTAGAGGGTTACATGGAGACTCTCGAAATTGATCCCTTATGGGCATGTCCCACTAAGGTGATTTTTCAGGCGACTGTGAAACACCGTAACTATCGTTCCTCTCCTTTCTTCTTCAGAGAACCTTGCATAAACTGGCTACTGTTTTTGCTTATAAATCAAATTCTAAAGTAATTCATTGCCAAGTGAGGTCTTTTAAAAAAAGTACAGAAAAGAGAGAACGGAACAGTAAGTTTAAGGCCCGTCTCACTTGGGCGTTATTTGCGTGTCATTTACGCGACATAATTTACGTGCCACGACGCACGCGGCGTGCATTATGCGCGCATGGCGAGTGGTGAGACGTGGTGGCGTAGGCAGTGACTAGCAGTAGCGCGCAGCGCCCTAGGATTTTGGGATTCTCAAAATCCTCGCACGCTACCTGCATGACGTGCAAATGATGCCCAAGTGGGACAGGCCCTTTATACTTCTCTATCCCGCTCATGGTATTACGTACCAATAGAACCTATATTATACAAGTACATTATTGTTATCAGAATGTCATCTCTAAGGTTAGGAAATATAGCTGCTGTAAATAGATATACTGAACATGGTTATAAACAAATTTATAATAGCTTCTGTACATTTCCCCTTTCCTAATACTACAATAAGCGCAGTAATATTGCCACAACTTCCACTGTTGCTGATCTTCAGAAATTGCCCATTTCATAAAAATGCCTGCAACATATTTTCACATTCTTTTTATTTGTGAAAGCTTGCAATAAACCCTCAATATCAATTCCCAGCAAAACAAATCTCTAGTCTGAAGACAGGTTGTTAAAAGCCAATAAAAGATTAAGTTTCTTCAATAAACATTCTTAACTCGTTTACATTGAGTGCATAGTTAAGATTAGATACATGGTTAATCCAAAATCATTGTAGAATTAGAAGATAAAATTTATATGAAACTATGTCACTGCATGGTCATGCTCAATTAAAATTAAGCATTAACTAGCACCCACAGAAATCATCTACTGTAATCCAGAAGTAGAATTATAACCGGAACAAACGGTGATATTTTCATACCGAATAGAGAGAAGTCATGGCGGTGTTGAGAAAATCGTCGTCCTTTTTCGAAGAGGGAACGGTGTTTCCAAATCCAACGTAGCGATTATCCGGACTTGCTTGTCCTCCACCACTTGAAATAATGAAAGGTAATTAATCGCTAGTGCTTTGTTGTAAACAAGAGCAAGAACAGCAATATAACATGAGATGCATCCATTTACCTTTGGTAGGAATTATCGTCATTCAACCAGTCCTCAAACATATTATCAGAGGATAAGGCGGAATTTTGTTTAGGTCTAGAACTACAAAAACAAAATACAAATACACATCTTTAGTAGTGACAGAGATAAAAAACTATGCTGCAATAAAGATTTTTTTTAAATCATGCTTTAGGTTGAGAATGGGTTACATATCAGTGAAGATATATGATGCAGCTATAATATTTTATAATTTGAGTAATCAAACTGCCTATTATTGGTATTCTAAGATACTGGAATATAACACTTCATGATTTAAATAAAATACCAATACATTATATTGAGCAATGAAAATATTTTTTGTGTTCTAAATAAAATGATTCGTTATTTCCCTGCCATGTTGCTTTGCACTTGTGCACAGCAGAAAATGAATCATGAATATAGACATAAAGTGCTGGAGTAACTCAGCGGGTCAGGCAGCATCTCTGGAGAAAAAGAATGGATGATGTTTTTGGTTGGAACCTTTCTTCAACAGTCTTTTTCTCATTGTGCTTCTCCAGGGATGCTGCTGTTGAGTTACTCCAGCATTTTGTGTCTACCTCCAATCGTTTTGGCCCCCCTCTGGTCGTAGGAGTGGGGGCAGATCCAGATCCGCAATGGCCGTGAGCCCGGCGATCGTTTGCCTGCTTCTGCTGCTGTTGGAGGTGAGACGTTGCGTCGCGCCAGGGTCTTGGACCTGTCCCACTTTGGCCGTCAGTTACGCGACAGGCCGGTGGTGCGCGAAGATTTCGTTCAGGACGTAGTCCACACTCCTCCACGCCACTCCATGCGCCCGTCCCGCGCTACCCACATGCTAGCAGGTCGTGTAAATGGCACACAAATGACCGCCAAATGGGACAGGCCCTTAAGAGGCAATTATGAGACAGAACTGTATTCAGCTAAATATTGCAAACACCTTCTAGAAAACTGGATGCATGCTCCAGTAACTAGAGTTTTCAACCCAAAAATACTCAGTATGCTATTATCACCCATTAGACCATTCTTAGTATGTTACGAAAACTCAAGTTCTGACAAGTTGTAGTGACAACTTTATAATGAAGAAAACTAATACTAGAAACTGTCACCTTGAACATTGTATTAGAACTCTTCGCAGATTTTCAAATTTAAATGTCTTAACCCACAATAGTTAACTATTCCAAGCTCTATCGATAAACAGTGATATCGTTAGTGTCAATAGCATTTTTCTTTCATGCCCGTTGTGGTTATGCCACAACCTTCCATTGATTTTTTTTTACTACCTCCAAATATTTCTTTTTCACATTAATGTTTGATGGAATATTGCACTACTAGTAGTAAATTACAAACTTTATTTTCCTTGTGAGAAGGATCACATTATTCTGTGCTGAAAAGAAATCCAATAATATGATCTTATCAGTTCTAAAATATATCCAATAACCTTGAGTTGTTCCATCTTCACATCAATCGTAAAGATAAGTAATGCCAAGAGGTTATTGAGCCTAAATAGGTACATGATTCCCAATAATAACTACTTCATTGTAAAAAAAAATCCAACTGTAGCTTCTGCCATCTTACCAGGTTCATCGTTTGTTTATCATTTTGCACAAAGAAACCAACTCAACATCAAAACATTTAAAAAAATGTTGCACCTTCTCTTATGTATTGTTTGTGCTTGGAAATATCTTTTTATTAATGTCCCCGTTTACTCATCAAACAAACCTTTCCAAACTTTCTACCTTCATCAACTCCTTTCAAAGTGCTTCAAACTATGTTGCATCTCTTGAGACCAATCGATCAATTACTACATCTATACTGCCTCACACAGTTCCCCAAAGTACAATTTATCGGCCCAGTACCAGTCTTGTATTACCAATTGCATTTGAGTCAAAGCATTAGCCCTTTCTCTGTTAATCAAAATCCGTGCCTCACTATCTCTTCAAATGAAATTCCCAACTAAACTTTGTTAAATCTGCTTCCTCTTTATTGCCAAATGCTTCTGTCAACAATTCAGTTCTCAGCCTTCGTCACCTTTACTCCCTTAAGTCCAAGGGAAACACATGAAATTTTATGGTGCATAACCAGCTTAGCCATTCATTACCAGATCTGCCAGGGCCATGTTAACAATGAAAACAGGTTTAACAAAATAAAATATTCCAAAATACCTTACAGGGCAATTATCAAACAAAATGTATCTCTGTTTTGGGAGTCTGACGTAAGATGTATGAATGACTTGATCTACAATGAAGCCGATAAGAGTAATTTGTTTTTTAAATGTTAGTCTAGGGGAGAACCAATGGTCCACAAACCCTTCCAGTGCATTTGGAAGATCAACACAAGCTGTGCTTAGGGCCTGAGATGTCAGCTGCAGATGGTTCCGTACTTATACAGCATGGAAACAGGCTCTTCGGCCCAACTGGCCCACGCCGACCAATACGCCCCACCTACACTAGTCCCACTTGCCTGCGTTTGACCCTAAACCTATCCTATCCATGTACCTATCTAAATGTTTCTTAAGCCCACCTGAACTTACTCCTCCGGCAGCTCATTCCACATACCCACCATCCTTTTATGTAAAAATGTTGCCCCTTAGGTTCCCATTAAACCTTTGTCCTCTTAATACTTAAATAATTTGACACGCTCAGCTTTAAGTTTAGTATGATAGCCATTTGTTGTCAAAAGCCAAGCAAATTTATGAATTGTATCATCTAACTCATAGCAAAGGAAAATTGATTGTAACAGGATCTTTTTCCAATTTTTCCATTAATATAGACATTTCAAGCAAAGCCAACATGCATTCCCTAACATTAACTCACCTTGAGGGACAGTGGTGTAGACAGCTTGAGCCGCTGCAATCAGTGTGTTGACAGTAAATCCCAAATACATTTGGTAGAGAGATATTTTGACCCAGCCTTAATTTTAGCCATATCATTCTAAGTCGGGCTGGAATGCAACTTGGTTAATGCCCCTATTCTTATGGACATCTTGGTTTTTAGCTTGGGGGGGGGGGCACCAAAGGTGTTTTGATGAGTAGTGCACACGGCAGCTACAGCTTAGCAAGGTTTGACAGAGTAAACGTGCAGCTGAAATTTCTCACGCATTGTCGCACTTCAAACTATTGTCAATCCACAAATCATACAGAACTGCAGTCAGACCATGTAATGCCTTTTTGTCACTTCCCTCAGCCAACAATGATCCATTCTACATTTCCTGTGTTGATCTTGTGCACAGCAGATTTAGAAAGGTAGTGCCCAAGCAGATCTTGTCGGTTTCACACCTTACATTCTCTTTGTGCTCCACTTTCCCTCTCCCCTGAATCTGTCTGAAGAAGGGTCTCAACCCGTAATGTCACCCACTCCTTCTAACCAGAGATGCTGCCTGTTCTGCCAAGTTACTCCAGCATTGTGTCTATCTTCAACATAATACTGGCAGATTTGCTTGTAGCATACTTCAGCAAACTTAATAGGCTTCGATCAAGTCTATTAGTTTCACGATCATAATTACGATTTTGTTTTTTATTTTTGCAACCCAGTTCTGTTTCAATTATTTTGTTTAATTCTCCAGGCGCTGTGATGTGTGCAGTTCTCCTGGATCCATAATTTCAGGCCTCTGGATGTTAACCAGAAACCTAACCATAGTGGTTAGCAGTTTTGAGGTTACTGAAGAGACTGGGCACAAGAACTAATGACTCCGAGAGGAGCAACACAAAGAAGCCCGGATAATCGGGGTTCAGCACCCAAACAGTATCTGTAAATTTGGTTTATGCTCAATATGCTTCCAAGATCAAAGATCTTTTGTGCAATACAAACCATGTAATCAAACATGCTCTGAATTATACTGCTTGGAAACAGACCATTCAGCCCAACTTGCCCATGCAATCCGACGTGCCCCATCCACACTAATCCCACCTGCCCGAGTTTGGCCCATATCCCTTTGAACCTATCCTATCCATGTACCTTTTCAAATGTTTTTTAACACGTTGTGATAGCACCTTTAGGTTTTAAATTATTTTTGCTGTGGCTCTGCTTTTTAACAAAAAATGACTTTATATGGCAAAACCTCCACGCGACATCTCCCCTGTTAGTAGGTGGCTTGCCTCCATGGGACAAATCTTTGCGAACACAAAGGTTATAAATGTTTTACTAAAGCCTATGAATCTCATCAGTCTTTTACTAAACATTATATGCAACTGTCACAAATTAATAAGAAAAGTGAGGACTAAATACCAATGTGCTGAAGAAATAGCTGTTTTAGGCCGGGGTGGCGTCCAATTCCGAGCTTCTGACGTTTCAATGGACCATTCCCTACCTTCAGCCAAGGCAGCAACCTGAAAGGCAACAAGAAAAATAAGTGCATGTTTGGTTGCCTGTCTGTGGCAGATGGGTCAGCTTGCAATTTTTTTTTTTTTTTAAACTCATAATTTCAAAACATATAATGCACCCTGCATTTTTTTTAAAAAGAAAAACGTGCTAATACGAATGTGTACGTTGTTAATGATGTAGAAACTAATCTGTTACGGCGGTTGCCAAGAAACAACTTGAAAATCTACGCTGAACCCCAAGCTTCACTATTTGCACAAAGCATCAAAACGTACACAAGATGATGCAGAAAATCGCATTTCTAAATATCTCCCAGAGGGAAAAAAATCCTATTCTGTACAGGTGTGGATGGCTTATTAATAGCAATTTTAGGCATTCACTCAATGATTCCAACTATTAATTGGGCCGACTGGGAAATGCTCATCTGAAAAATTGTGGATTGGTTTCCAACTCTGCAGCCATCATCACCATGTTAAAAATGCACAATACTAACACATTGTCTTCACTGTTAATATGCCACTAAAGCATCTGGAGGAAAACATTGCATTGCCAATGCATTAGACAATGCCAGTAAAATCAATAACCCCCCCCTGTGGAAAGTAGCACAGGAAAGTCCTATTTATTATAACATCCATCTAACACCTCAAAATGTGTCCAAACCTGCATTTTAACGATTACTTCTTTGGCTATCACAATGAAATGAACATTTCTTTTAGTTTAGTTAAAACAAGATACAACTTGCTTGAATTAACAATACAAGGCTCTAGAAAATCTGCACAGATTAATCTTGCAGTCTTTCAAGAATATAAACATCTTCATCCACTGTTCTAAACTAACTTTCTTTAAAAAAAAAATCAGATGAACAATAATAATTATACTTTTCAAATAGTATTATGAAATACTGAACATTTATCTGTGAAAACGCACACCTACAGATTCGGGAACAGTTTCTTCCCAGCGGTCATCAGGCAACTGAACCATTCTATCAACAACTAGAAAACAATCATGAGCTGCCTTCTATGTCATTGAGACCCTCGGACTATCTTTAATTGGACTTTACCTTGCACTATATGTTATTCCCTTTACCCTGGACCTGTACACTATGGAGTGGTCAATTGCAATCATGTATAGTCTTTCCGTTGACTGGATAGCACACAACAAAAAGCTTTTCACTGTACCTCAGTACACGTGACAACAAACTAAATTAAATTTATCTGAAGCATTAACGCTCATTCAATTAATACTCTAGCTTGGCCTAAGATATGGAGTCTAAGAATGTTTGGACAAAATTATACAGATTCACAGACTAAACCAATCCCACATTTAAGAGCTTAAGACAAAGTTTTAATTTTTTTAAAGAAAAGGTACTATGTTGTAAGAAAACAAGTCATTCATTCACCTGCATCTAAGCAATGGATGACAGTATACAAAACTTGATATTGGCAATCATCATTTACAAAAGACAAACATAATAAAGGACAATTTATGCTTTTAAACATATTTAGGTACAAATATTGAGACACGAGATACAACATAATTACCTACTACAGATATTATAATCACTTGTTGTATGGCAACATGGTGTTAAACTGAAGATAATCAAATAGAGAGCCAGAGTCACAGAGTGATACAGTGTGGAAACAGGTCCTTCGGCCCAACTTGCCCACACCGTTCAACGTCTCCCAGCTACACTAGTCCCACCTGCCTGCGTTTGGTCCATACCCCTCCAAAGCTGTCCAATCCATATACACCAGAAAGAACTGCAGATGCTGGTTTAAATCGAAGGTAGACGCAAAATGCTGGAGTAGAACAGTGGGTCAGGCAGAATCTCTGGAGAGAAGGAATGGGTGAAGTTTTGGGTCGAGACCCTTCTTCAGACAGATCTACTATCCATGTACCAGTCTGATTATTAAACATTGAGATAGTCCCAGCCTCAACTACCACCTCTGGCAGCTGGTTCAATACACCCACCACCATTTGTGTGAAAACGTTACCCCTCAGATTCCTATTAAATCTTTTCCCCTTCACCTTAAACCCGTGTCCTCTGGTCCTCGATTCACCTACTCTGGGGAAGAGACTCTGTGCATTCACCCGAACTATTCATCTCATGATTTTATACACCTCTGTAAGATCACCCCTCATCCTCCTGCACTCCAGGGAATAGACTCCCAGCTTACTCAATCTCTACCTGTAGCTCAGACCCTCTAGTCCTGGCAACATCATCGTAAATCTTCTCTGCGTCCTTTCCAGCTTGACATCTTTCTCATAACATGGTGCCCAGAAATGAACATAATACCCTAAATGCGATCACACCAACGTCTTGTATAACTGCAACATGACCTCCCAACTTCTATACTCACTACTCTGACAGATAAAGGCCAATGTACCAAAAGCCTTTTTGACGACATGCCCATTTGATTCCTCTGCTCTACAATAGTCCCCAGAGCTCTGCCATTCACTGTGCAAGTCCTGCCTATGTTAGACTTCCCAAAATGCAACACCTCACATTTCTCTGTATTAAATTCCATCAACTATTCCTCACTCCACCTGGCCAATCATTCCAAGAGTATTTAAAATATTTTAGTTCAAAGAGATCAAAATGTATTTTAAGAGGACAGCTATAACAAACTTAGTCTTTTATGGACTTTGGCACTTCAGAAATGCCCAGGGCCAAAGATTTTACAATTAGGGTCTTGACCCGAAACGTCACTCATTCCTTCACTGCAGAGATGCTGCCTGTCCCGCTGAGTTACTCCAGTCTTTTATGTCTATCTTCGGTTTAAACCATCTTCTGCAGTTCCGTCTTACACATTTTACAATTAGTAGAAGTTTGTATCAGGCCGAGGAAATAATTAGAATTCAAGCAGGACATCAAAGTGACGAAACTGAAGCTAGACAAAATTTCACTTAAGTTTGCATATTTAATCTAAGTTCATTTGAGTTGTAGCTAATGCAGTGAAATTTATCTCATTAAAAAACGGCTCAAATTTGTTTCACTTCATTGTTAAGATCCAAATAACTTGTATTTAATCCACAATACATCAATGATTAAAGTACCTTGTCTCGGAAAAAAGCTGCAGCCTGACTGTTGTATTTCTCTTGCAGTGACCAACATGGGTCGTAATCCTGCAATTCCAAAAATTGGCGGAATTTTGTGTTGCCCCCGGCCTTCATTTTCTCCAACTCTAAATCCTTCCATTTATCCATAGTAACGGACCGTACAAAGCTAGAGGGCAGTAGGAAACAGTTAATGTTATTTTGATTGTAGAACAAGCTCTAATTTCTAACATCAACATCCCCGAGTGAAAATAGAAAACCACTTTTTTTTTTAAATCAAATTCTTGCAAGGAAATGTAGTGTTTCCCATCAGAATCCTTCCCTGCATTGAATACTTAATGGAGTACAGATGATTCATATTTTATACAACTGGGATTTGGAGTCTTGACCTGACAAGAACTGGTTTGAATATGTTACACCTTATAGAACAGTACAGCACAAGGACAGGCCCTTCGGCCTACAATGTCTGTGCTGAACACGATGCCAAGACCTTTTCTTATCTACCGGCACATAATCCATATCCTTTCCTTCTCTGCATATCCATCTGCTTATCCAAACATCTCTTAAATCATCGTAACCATCATACCTCACAAAGATCAATTGTGTCTGGAAATGTTATCTAATAATAGTCCCGGAAAACCCTAGAACAGGTACTGAAACAGTCTTATTTTTCAATCTCAGGCAAGTTTACAGCGTTCTGTGGCTTGGGAACTCAATTGACAAAGCAACTCAAATGAGTGTTTGCGGGTCAGGCAGCATCTGTGGAGGGAATGGACAGATATCTTTTTGGGTTGGGACCCATCTTCAGACTGAAGAGGAGATAAGCTAGTTTCTATTTTGCAGTTGGGGGGGGGGGGGGGGGGGGGGGGGGGGGGGGGGGGGGGGGCGCTTGCATTTCTCGTCAATGTACCTGAGATGGACTCCAAGACCTCTGTGCTTTCCTGAGCATTCAAGACAGATCCATATTCCATAGGTCACACTGACCCATTGTGGATTGAAAGCCCCACATTCAAAGCAAACCTAGAAGGGGAAAAAAAGGCAATGCACAAAATTGAAAACAATTTGAAAAATAATGCAGCTTCCCAACAGAGACGGACATTTTATTTTCTTAAGACACTTTTAAGCACTTAAAAATTACTTGTGTTAAGAGAACCTGGACCAAATTTTTTTTTATTTTCTGTAGAAACAAAAATGAAAATTCACATACAACAAAATAACCATTTATGAAGTTATCAATAAGAAAATTGGTTAAAATAATTTGTAAAATTATTTGACTGCCATATGATTCCAAATGTAATTGGTATCACATCCTACATTAGAGTATGCAATGGTGGGAAATAGCGAAGTAATGAAAGTCAAAAAGTGGGAAGTTACCACTTCAAATTCTGACTATTTATTCCGATTCTTTAAAAATTCTGAATTTTAAAAAAAACATGTTCTGCCGGGTTTGATAATGATGATAATATTTAATACACGTGGCAGTTTTAATGGTCTGGAAGTGTGTAGAAGCAGCATCTTGTAATGCACTTATTTTGAATTGGCACCAATTACAAAATTTCCGTTATGGCATTTTTTGTCTTAATGCATCCAAAACGCTGGTGAAAAGGGGGGGAAAGAGTAAAGATAAAGCACCGACACTAATGCTGGAGAATCCCTTATTGAGTTGAAGGGCCTAAAAATAGCCTCATAGAAAACTGTCAGGTGACACAAGTTACCAGTAAGAGATTAAAGCTATTAAAAAATCCAAGCCTCTATAAACTCAGAACATTCACGTTTCAGTGAACTCGTACTGCATTTGACAGTTGTGAGAACACATTCTTATTTACTTACATTGTTTTCATCTTGAGTCCTCACTTCTTTAAGAACCCGTCTTGTCCTTGGACTCGCCATCGTGCCTAGAAGCAAATAAGAGCGTTGTTGTGTAATTGGAAGTCAGTCCCTGTGGAAGAAGTCACTTTAGAAAAGGCACGACATGGAGGATGTGATGTACAGCCTGAAATGCGAGAGTCAGGTCACCACCTTCTTTCAATGTGTTCATTAAGGAGCTCTACTCTTCATGCTGCAGAATTAATTTATAACAGTGCAAAATAATGGGGAAAAGGCTTGTAAATATTGAAAATATAAACTAACAAAAACAAGTCCATTAATCTCAAACAGTGAATCAGGAACAGTGATGATATGATGACAGTTTCTGACCCCATGACAATAATTCATCCATTGATATCAACATCAATCCGCCTTTAATGTTTTTCGCAACAGCAACAAGTGACAACAATTACCCCATTAGTCACCCATCATTTAATTAAAAATGCCTGATGCTACACCTTGTTATTTTCCAGAACCATTCCCATATCCCTTTCTTCTCTTAGTTCCCCCAAATCTATTTGTCTTCAATATAACCAAAAGCTAAACCAGGCCTTTGGTATACAGATTTACAACCGCCCACAAAACATAGCCACTAAATAGCTAGCCTCTTGTCCAGAGCCAACATCTGTTAATAACCGCTCCAACTTCAAGAAAAAAAATCTATCAGCATCCACCTTTTGCAAAATCTTGTATTACAAAATACACAACTTCTCATTCTTTCAGGCCTTAATAAATCTAGGCAGACTAATCTGTCCTTGTAAATAACCTTTTAAGGTTATCCTGATAATTAATGTGAAGAGCGGACGTTACACCCTTATTTTAGTATGAGGACTCAAATTGCATGGTTAACTTCAATGTAGTCTTACTAACGCCAGTGTGATGGCAAATAGACTATCTGAATTCTGTACACCAATGTTTGGCAACAAAGGTTGCCATACCATTAACCTCTCTCATTCATTTCTGCAAATGCTTGTTAAATTTTTACCTATGATGAAAAACATCAGAATTCCTCTATATTTACTAGTCTCTCGCGTTTTCAAAAAAGTCCTGCTTTTCTATTTTGCTCAACAAAATGAATAATATTATATTTCCAAATATTATACTCAAACCCCATTCTTGCCAACCTGTTCAGCCCTTTGCATACACTTTACATAATCTTCACTGTTCACTTTCCCACTCCACGGCTCTGTGACAAGAATCTTGGCTATAACCTCTCCAAAACATGTATTTGTTTGCATTATACTCCAGCCTGATTTTATCAAAGCTCCATATAATGACTACAAATTGTTCTTCATTAAACACAATTTTCTTGTTACAGATTAAAATACCATTGACCTTTCCATTTGCTTGCTGTCCTTGCATGTTAAATATTATGAACCTTGTAAAAGGATGCTCAGGTTTCTCAGAATATTTACTTTTCTCATATTGTTTTAAACATGTTTATTCCTTTTGTTCTCATCAAAGTACATGTTAAAGAATTCACAACATTATACTCTATGTCAAATGATGGCCCACTCACGCAACCCGATTATATCCTTTGCACCCTCATTTCATTTTCCTCACTGTCCTCCCTACTTAGTTGTGTACCATGAGAAAACTTGGATATATTACACTACATCACACCCTCAAAGACAATGATGTGTGGTAAAGCTCAAACATTGATCTCCGCACCACTCACCAATTTGTCAACCCCAAACAATTCACATAATTCTATTCTCTTTTCTGCCCTTTGATCCTCCGTCTGTTATCCCATAATTCCATGAACACCGATCTTTTATAACAATCTCTTCATTACACCTCATCAAAAGCCCCATAGAAAATCCATCTACTGTTTCCCCTTATCTGCCAACCTAGTTACAAACTTACTTTATTAGAATTGTCAAAATGCTACTTCCTTCTTTTGAAGCTTTAGCTCATGATATTACTAGGACCACAGCAGGGTTGTGTTCCAGATAACTATTTGTAACCCTGACTGCTCACAAGTTGGAAAAAAACATTGGAAAGGATCGGAGAAACAAGTGTCCTTTTTATAAACTATCAATAGCATTTAAAACCTCATCAGCAAAGAAATTGTTTAAAGAAATGTAACTATTAGCTTAAGATATGCTCGGGCTAAATTAGCTAATATCAGTTTTTGTATTAGAAACAGCAAAACCAGATTTAAAATGCTCGTCTAGACTATCTTTTCCCACGGAACAATGCACCTCCGCAAGCATCTTCTGTCGTAAAGGGACTCGGTTTGTGGCAACATTACCAACTTGCAAACTGTTCAGGTTACAAACGGTTCTCAGGAATAGGAACCTTACCAGAACACAGAAAGGGCATGGACTCTTAATTCTTTCAAAATAAATTAAAAAATGAAGACATAAAACTCTGCAATGCATCTTTTCTGATCCAATTTCATATCTCTACAAAATATTTAATATTCTATTCAGCTAAAATATTAAACAGCTCTCCACATACTTGAACTTCTAACAATGTTTACCCAAGTTTAACAAATAATGATTAGATAATCGATTAGTCAGTTAATACACACAATTACTGACTGGGGCATAGCCTATGATATCAATATTATGAACAAACATTAAAATGTATAATGAACCAGCAATGATATTTATTGAATTATTAAATTCAACTGAAAAATGAACTTGATTGACAATCAATTGATAATGCAATATCATTAATAGTTTAAACCTGATAGACCTGCCACAATCTGAAGCGTGTTCATAACTGGTTGGGATGGATCAACTTTCCTACAGTTTATGATATCCAACTCATAATTAATATACCAGTGAAGTTAAGCACAGTGAAATGTCAGAAACTATGTTATAATGTTCAGATCTCAACTTATTGTTGGCTTCATTAAAGGGAAGTCAGGATACCATACACCAGTTTTCCTTGACGTATCAGTAGAGCACTGCTCGCATCTTCAAATTCCTAGAATGTAACATCTCAAATGACGTCCTGGGCCCAGCACATAGATGTAATCACAAAGAAGGCAAGTCAATGCCTCTAGACTCTTAAAAGTTTAAAGAGATTCAGCATGTCACCGAATACTCTAACAAACAAGGAAGTTCAGCATGTCTCGTTTACTTCTACTGATGCTCATTAGAAAGCATCCCAGCATGCAAGCATTTTTTTTTTCTGAAACCGAATGTGTGGTGCCTGGAATGCGCTGTCAGGGAGATGGAAGAGGCAGATAAAATAATGACATTTAAGCAGCAATTAGACACATGAACACGAAGAGAATTGAGATACATAGACCATATGCAGGCAAGTGGGATTATTTAGATTGGCATCATGGTCTGGCAGGTGTGGCGGATTAAAGGGCCACACTGTTTGACATGCAATTATTGTATTGTATTGTATTCAAATTTATTGCCATTGTCTCAATTAGAGACAATGAAATGAATTTCCCTTTAGTCAGTATCATAAAATAAATAATAAATAATAAAACATATTAAAAATAAAATAGAATTTAAAATCATGCCACACCCTATCACATTTGCTGAGTAATCCCTGCCCAAAGTACAGGATGTATACACCGGAGGTGGTGCTGCAACGGTATGTAACACGACACATAGCCACAGGAATCCTCAACAATAATTCCAGGCCCATAGCTTCAGGTAAAGTATGTTCCAGGCAAACTCCTCTGTCAGATCTAATTGATGAATCAGTGTTCATTCAGAATAATAGCATCAGTCGTAGCCAAAATAACACAGTCGTGAAGGACTCGGGTATCAGACTGGATCTGCTGCAAAACATAAGGGATAAAGCTACGACCTCATTCTCATCCATCTACGCATTCCAGATTCACCTGTCCATCGGTAGAAACTGCCATTGAACAAATATTGGTGGAGACAAAGTTTATTCCGCCATTCCATCATGGCTGATATAATTCCCTCTAAACCACATTTGCCTGCCTTTGCACTATAAGCCCCGACACCTTTACTAATCAAGAATCTGTCAATCTCCGACTTTAAAATATTCATTGATTTGGCCTCCAAAGTAGTCTGTGGCAACAAATCCCACAGATTCACCAACTTCTGACTACAGAAATTCCTCTCATTCCGGGGGTATGCCCTCTGGTCCTAAACTCTCTCACTAGTGGAAACATCCTCTCTACGTTCACTCTAACCAGGTGTCAATCACTCAATTTTGCCGTATGCAAAACAATCATGTAAAATCGGACACATACAAACAGGTGTGACAATTCTAAGGTACACAAAAATGTTGGAGAAACTCAGCGGGTGCAGCAGCATCTATGGAGTGAAGGAAATAGTTAACGTTTCAGGCCGAAACCCTTCTTCTTCTTCTTTTAATCCTATTAAATTGCAGTAGACCCGTGCCGGTGATGGTAATATTGTGCAAGTTAATCAGGTTCTGAAAAATTACGCAATGATCAGCTTCAAATATGCAACGTGGAAAGACCATGAGTTCTGATATTATGCTATATCCCACATTGTGTGTGCTTCAAGCACTTTCGAACAGATGCTAATTACTTAAAGTTGTGGGGTGTGCTCACTTTACAGGATTCAGGCCAATTTCTTTTAACCATTCCACATTCAATGCAAAGACTGACCCAACTATCTTTAGGTGAATTGACAGACTCCATCTTAAACTAATGGATGGGGGCCTTGCTGAATTTGCATTCAACACTTCATCTGCTGACAACTTCAGCAAGATTAGACACAGATTGCTGGAGTAGCTCAGAGGGTCGGGCAGCATCTCTGGAGAACATGGATAAGTGACATTTTAGATCTGGAACTCCAGATGCTGGTTTACACCAAAGATAAACACAAAATGCTGGAGCAACTCAGCGGGTCAGGCAGCATCTCTGGAGAAAAGGTATAGGTGAAGTCTCGGGTCGAGACCCTTCTTCAGTCACCTTCATCGTATATCCATTTTCTCCAGAATGCTGACTAACCCGCTGAGTTAGGGAGAGAGGGGGAGGGGGAGGGGGAGAGAAACTTGAAGTTGGAGAAGTCAATATTCATCTTGTTGGGTCTAATTGGCTGTGCCCGTTCTCACCTAGCCAACAGTTAACAATGGCCTGTTTCCTTCATCATCGTTACTTTTTTTGCATATCTTTCATTCATTTGTTCTATATCTCTCTACATCACCGTCTATATCTCTCGTTTCCCTTTCACCTGACTCTCAGTTTGAAGAAGGGACTCGACCCAAAACGTTACCCATTCCATTTTCTCCAGAGATGCTGCCTGTCCCGCTGAGTTACTCCACTATTTTGCGCCTGTCTTCAGCGTAAACCAGCATCTGCAGTTTCTTCCTACACAATTAAGGAAGGGGAAACGGCATGTTCTCTGTTGAAGACAGTAGGCCGTACGTCTAATGTCGCACTGTGATGCGAGGACATCCCTCAACCAGTGCGTTAAAAAAAATTAAAGAGCCTCCCCCATCAGGTTGCATTTGCACTATTGACAGATCGGGCACTCTGGTGGAATTGTCCACCTCCCATAATTAAGCGTGTACATTGAGATCGATTTCAGCCGCTGAAGGAGCTGAATTGTGTCTGCCCAAGAGAAATACGAGGGGAGACACAAAATGCTGGAGTAACTCAGCGGGACAGGCAGCGTCTCTGGTGAGAAGGAATGGGTCGAGATCCTGCTTCAGACTGATAACAGGCGACGTTTCGGGTGGATAGCCTGCTTCAGAAGGCAGGGACTGCATTTCGTTGTCTCTGTGCTGTACACTGACAATGACAATTAAAGCTGAATCTGAGATTGAGAAATACACAAGAGGCTGGACAGGGG